>NW_028261381.1:153341672-153596672 GCF_051295495.1 Thamnophis sirtalis | reverse complement strand
CAGCCGAGGTTTTGGCCAGTCAAACTCCTTACCGACAGCTGGATCTGCAGGTGCAGGAATGGGCAGAAGAAACCCACGCCAATTCCAAATTCCCTCTCGAAATCTCCCCACTACACGGCTGGGGCTTTTGGGTCCCAGTGGCCTCCTAGGTGCCAGCCAGCGCAATGGAGCTGCCAACCCCACCATCTTAAAGCAAGGAAGACAGGTGGGTGTCCATCAACTTGTGGGTGATTCCTCAAGGGCACAGAGCCTGTGATAAAATGAGGTAGAAAAGGGTAGTGCAAGCTAGAAGGAACTACTTCAAAAGTGAGGTGGGTGGATTGTCCCTCAGTGAAAAACCTCCCTACAGATTTGTCCAATGTTGTCATTGGCCCCCTTGGGGTTTTCTGTGACCGAACAGAAGCATTATCTAAATAAAGGTTAGGTGAAATTAACAGGCGCTGCTGCCAGAAGGTGAAGAGATAATCACTAATTTTGATGACTTTAGAAAGTATTTATATAGATATGTGCCAGAGAACTCTGCAAAAAGGCATCTAACTAGCGTATTTTTCAGAGTATGATGCACCTTTTTCCCCAAAAAAAGGTGGAAATCTAGGTGCATCTTATACACTGAACACAGCATTTTTGGCCTACTGAAACCCTGCCCCCTTTGCAAAAATGGACATGCAGAGGGTTTGGTAGGCTTGCAAAGTGCTTCTGGGAAGGGTAAAAATGAGCAAAAAAACGGTTATTTTTGCTCGGTTTTGCCCCCACCCCCACCCCCTCAGGAGCACTCTGCAAGCCTCCCAAAGCCTCTGCATTCCCCCCCCCCTTTTTTTTTGCAAAAACGAGGCGTGCAGAGGGCTTGGGAGGCCTGCAGAGTGCAAAAAAAAATTTTTTAATTTATCTCTTCAAAATCTTGGTGCATCTTATACTCCAGTGCGTCTTATAGTCTGAATAGTATGGTATGTTAACTAAACAAATTCCCCCTTTTATAAACATTCGTATCAAGATGTAGTATAGGTAATCCTCAACTTACAACCATTCATTTAATGACTGTTTGAAATTACAGTGGCATAAAAAAGGTGCCTTATGCACTTAAGACACATGATCAAAATCTGGGCTCTTGGCAACTGGAATGCTTTTACGGTGTTTGCAGCATCCCTGGATCATGTGATTGCCATTTTCCACCTTCTCAGCCCACAAAGTCAATGGAGAAAAAGTGTCTATGGAGATTCTCAATCACCAAGGTCATGGTTGTCCTAAAGATGCTTTTCAGAAAGGGAAGTGGACTTACTTGGATTTTTCTTTCTTTGAAAGCATTTCACTTCTCATCCAAGAAGCTTCTTCAGTTCAATTCAGCCTCTTGGATGAGAAGGAAAATGTTTTCAAGGAAAAAAAAACAAGGAAGTCAAGATGCCTTTTGGAAGAGTACATCTGGGTCAATGGGAAAAGCTGGGTTCTCTTTACAATCATGTGATTTACTTACCACTGCATTGATTTGCTTAAGAATTGTGGGGAAATGTCATAGAATTGGGCATGCCTTACTTATCAACGGGAATTCTGGTTCCAATTGGAGTCATAAGCTGAGAACCACCTGTATATTTTGCAAATGTCAGTGTTCTATAGCAATAGCAGTAGACTTATATACCGCTTCATAGGCCTTTCAGGCCTCTCTAAGCGGTTTTACAGAGAGTCAGCATATTGCCCCCAACAATCTGGGTCCTCATTTTACCCACCTCGGAAGGATGGAAGGCTGAGTCAACCCTGAGCCGGTGAGATTTGAACTGCTGACCTGCTGATCTAGCAGTAGCCTGCAGTGCTGCATTTAACCACTGCGCCACCTTGGCTCTTAAGTGTTGAAAGAAACATGCATCCATTTCATTGCCATGATGCTGTTTTCATTGGTTCACCGACAAAACCGCGAAGCCCTTATCCGCACTGACATAAGTGCGGAGGGCAAATCCGCGCCGTCCGAAGCGCTAAGGGAAAAGGCGAACCTACCACGATGACATAACCGCGGAGGGAAAATCCGCGCCTTCCAAGGCACTCAGCACCTTAACCCTAAACCTAAACCTAACCCTAACCTAAGCCTAAGCCTAACCCAAACCTAACCCTAACCTAACCCTAACCCTAAACCTAACCCCAAACCAAACCCCTACACCTAATCCTAACCCTTATCTTAATTTAAATCGGCTTTCTGTCGCCGCGCTGTTGTCGCTGCGGTGATGACGTCACGGTGATGACGTCGCGGCTTTAGTGTCACGGTTTTATAACCGCTATTTTGACGAGCGCGGTTTTGTCGGGCCATGGTTTTCATTGGAGTATCTGGCAGGCAGTTGTTGAAAACTGATAGTCTTTAATCTAAAACTGTCCTTCCAAAGATGGCACTCTTCAGAAAAAGTGATTTTTTTTTAACTGGCGGAATTCCTAGGGCCCTGATGGCAAACCTATGGCACGCAGAGTCCTCTGTGGGCACATGCACCGTCACCAACTGCTCTTCTAATTTCCAGCAGCGCACATGGACACTGGCCAGCTGGTCTTCGAGAGCACCGGAAAATGGCCTGAAAATGGCTCGGGGAAACAAAATCAGCCTAAAAAACAGGCATGCGTGAGCCACCCAGCTGGTCTTTGGATTTTCAGTGCTCCGTTACACACATATAATACAATAATACAATAGCAGAGTTGGAAGGCACCTTGGAGGTCTTCTAGTCCAACCCCCTGCCTAGGCAGGAAATCCTATTCCGTTTCAGACAGATGGCTATCCAACATCTTCTTAAAGACTTCCAGTGTTGGGGCATTCACAACCTCTTGAGGCAAGCTGTTCCGCTGATTAATTGTTCTAACTGTCAGGAAATTTCTCCTCAGTTCTAAGTTGTTTCTCTCCTTGATTAGTTTCCATCCATTGCTTCTTGTTCTACCCTCAGGTGCCTTGGAAAATAGTTTGACTCCTTCTTCTTTATGGCAGCCTCTGAGATATTGGAACACTGCTATCATGTCTCCCCTAGTCCTTCTTTTCATTTACTAGACATACCCAGTTCCTTCAACCATTCTTCATATTTTTGAGTCTCCAGTCCCCTAATCATCTTTGTTGCTCTTCTCTGCACTCTTTCTAGAGTCTCCACATCTTTTCTACATTGTGGCGACCAAAACTGAATGCAGTATTCCAAGTGTGGCCTTACCAAGGCATTATAAAGTGGTATTAACACTTCACGTGATCTTGATTCTATCCCTCTGTTTACGCAGCCTAGAACTGTGTTGGCTTTTTTGGCAGCTGCTGCACACTGCTGGCTCATATTTAAATGGTTGTCCGCTAGGACTCCAAGATCCCTCTCACAGTTACTACTATTGAGCAAGGCACCACCTATACTGTACCTGTGCATTTCGTTTTTGTTTCCTAAATGTAGAACCTTACTCTTTTCACCATTGAATTTCATTTTGTTAGATAGTGCCCAATATGCATATGCATGCACGCGCATTCTGGTTTGGGCACTCAGTGCCAAAAAGGTTCTCCATCACTCTCCTAGGATCTGTGCGGGAATCTTGGGCATTATACTATCATCCTTGGACATGTACATTTGTCCATTGGAGGAAAAGCTGATCTAAAATTACAAGGCCACTTGTACATGTGTATGATTCAGAGTTACGGAATTTTTTCTCTTTTATGGAAAAAAGAAGTATTTATCATCCACGTAAAGTTCCTTTGTTACTCTCTTTCCAGTTTCGTCGAACGCTTACATTGAATTTTCAGTTTAGCAAACGAAAAATGAAAGAGATTGCACTGGCCAAAATAGTCTGCAGGCATTTCCTGTTTTCACTGTTTTCAGTGCTGTAAAGAGGTCCTGTAAAGGGGATGAGTGTTGCCGAGGGAGGAAAAATAAAATGCTTTGAGTGCAGGAGAGAGAGGGGCCATTAGTGAAGTTCTTAGTCTGGCCTGTTCAAAAAGCAAAAGCAGCATTTGGTTGTTTAAACAGAGACTGTATAGGACAAACGCAAGCAATTATGTGACTTATGGTTGCAAGTTTGGTGAATTTGAAGAGTTCTCGTCTTCAAAAAAAGGGTGGGGGGGAACAGACCCAGGAAACTACAGATCAATCAGCCCAACACAACAGAGGTGGGTTCGGTTCAGCCGAATAGGTAGTAACACCCATGCATCTGAACCGGTTCTATTGGCGGCGCTGTAGGCAGCGCCATCTTGTTTTTTGCTTCTGCGCATGCCCGAAGCACATCCCTGAGCAAACTGGCAGTAAAAGAATCCAGAACCCACCCCGCAACACAAATACCTGGGGAAATGCTGGAAAAAATAACCGTTAAAACACAAAACAAGATCCAGTTTGCTTTTATGCAGAAACATAAGACAAAAACACATCCAACAAGAGACTCTGAAGCCAAAGTCTAGGGAAACAATCAAGGAGAATATAAGTGGAATAGAAGTGATCCAATGTCCCAACTTCCTCTGTCTATTTTTGCCCCAGGCTCAAAAGGTAAAAGAGACGTCTTGCTAGAGAATGAAGTCAATGGCCAATGGCAGCAGCACTCATGGCCCTTCAGTGTGATCCAGCCAGATATCATTGAAATTGTTCATTAGTCAGATATGATAAAATCAATTACAGGTAGTCCTTGATCAATGAGACCACAGTTGGGAGTAGACTTTCCACTGCTGATGAAGGCGGTTGTTAGTGAGTCATGCCCAACTTTCTTGTCATGGTCACTAAATGAATCACTGCAGTTGTTAAGTGGATCAGGCAGTCATTAAGTGAGTCTGGCTTCTTCCTTTGATTTGGCTTGTTGGAAACTGCTGTTCCCAGATTGGAAATGATGATCGCACGACCCAGGATGCTGCATCCATAAATATATGGCAGTTGTCAAATGCCCAGATTTTGATTGTGTTATTGTGCTGATACTGCAACAGTCATTAAGTGTGAGGTAAATTACTTTTTCCAGTGGCGTTGTAATTTCAAACAGCCCTCCAACCTGCTTCAAATTTCAAACCTCTTCTAACCTATTTCAGATACATTTGCCCATACAGGTAGTAAGTGGTTGTAAGTTGAGGCCTACAGTATGTGCAGATGCATTTTAAGTGGGTTGGGGGAGGTTCCACCGAATTACAGAAGGACGGAAGAGTTCCTGAAATGAACTGTTTTACTGCCCCCTTTCCAAAAGCAGGGCAATTGTCCCTTTTCTGGTGAAATCTGGCACACTAGCAAATTGGCCTTCTGGTATACTGTATTTTTCAGAGTATCAGACGAACCAAGATTTTGAAGAGGTCAATTTAAAAAAGGTTTTTTGCACTCTGCAGGCCTCTCTTAAGAGGCTTGTAGAGTGCTCCTGGGAGCTTGGGGGGGGGGCAAAAACAAGCAAAAAATGGCCCTTTTTCGCTCATTTTTGCCCTCCCCAGCCCCCAAGAGCATTTTGCAGTATTCTCCCAAACCCTCTGCACATCCATTTTTGCGAAGGGGGCGGGGTATCAGGGGGCCAAAAATGTTGTATTCAGTGTATAAGACGCACCCAGATTTTTACCCTCTTGGGGGGGGAGGTGCGTTTTATACTCCAAAAAATACGGTAATTCTGTAGGGATTATAATGTTGCTAGGGTCCCTTGCTTTTCTGCATTCATTGCTTGCCTTATTTTAACAACGCATGCTCTGTTGTCCCTCCATAGAATCTTTGGTTTGCAAATCCAGGAGGAAGTAACAGTATGCCCAGCCGAAGCCATAGTTCTGTACAGAGGACCCGTTCACTGCCCGTCCACACCTCTCCTCAGACCATGCTTATGTTTCAGCAACCTGGTAAGTCTGATCAGTTTTCTTCTTTCTCTGGGCTCAATCACCTTCTTATTGCCCCACTGAAAGGGTGATGGCCATATGAAAAGTATGGCTTGTTAACAATTCCTTTGGGAAGACCTTTAAAAGTGGTGATTTGGTAAGGCTAGAAAGGGGTGAATTCTTCCCTCACCCCACCTTTTGTGTCAGATTGAATTAGAAATAAGTAATTTTCCCTTGAGCTAAAAAACATTGAACTTTGGTCTAAGTGTTGTGGTTCGCCTGCGAAGCTGGCAGCAGAGTCAGACAGCGAGGAGGTTGGGGAGGAACATGGCCCGGTCTTGGAAGGCTTGGATGAGGGCTTTGCATCAGAGGCAGAGAGGGGGCCAGGGCCATCTGGGAGTTATGTGCTGCCTCCGGAGCCTCCAGAGTCAGTCAGCAGCGAGGCAGAGGAACAGACTCCCCCTGTTCCCAGTGCACCCATGCACAGAGCTGTCAGAAGGCAAGAACAGTTAAGATAGAAGGCTCGACTCAGGAGTAAGGTTTGGATTTCCCCCTCCTATAGGACATAATAGAGGAGCAAAGGCACGTGAGCCTTTGCAGGAAGCAACTTGGTTCATGCTGGTCAGTTTACATTCTGAAGCTCCGTTCTGACTCATTGCTCCTTGTGGCCTTGCCAAGCTAATTGCCATTTAAGTCTTTCAAAGAAGATAAAGATGGATGCTTATCAGCCTGAGGTCTTTGGCAGCCTACAGTAGGACTCGTTACAACTGTTTGGGACTCATTACGGTCTGTGAATGAACATAATTCACAGCCTTTGAAATGAAAAGAGGGTTTTTTGGGACTAAGCTTGTGCTTTTTACTATATCAGGAAGCCTAGGTCAGAACACTAATAATCATCTGTCATGATTTGAATAGCAGTTATTTTTAGCATAGTGCAGGAAAATTATCTTGAGGGTTTTTTTTGGTACCAGCTCCTATTTACTTTGATGAAACAAAATTTCATTGGATTTATTACAGAGAAATTGCACATTTTGATGACATTTTCGGCGTGAATTAGGGTGTTCTTGAACTTGGTTATGAGAAAGTCAACTAATAGGAGCCCTCCCACTGGCTTCCCATTTTTCTTTTCTTTTAAAAACCCTCTAGGAAAATTTCATGAGGGAACACCTTCCACGTGTCTTTTTAAGACTGGGAAATCTGGGCAGTGAGGGAGACCTTAAAATGGTAGCAAGAGGAATAATAGAAAATAAAGCCCGCAATAACATTACTGCCTCTTCCAAAACTCAGCAAAACACTATCTGGAGAAATTCAAAAGAAATTCTCAAGCACCTTGAAAATAAGATAGAAAAACAGAAGCCTAATTCATGGGAAAAGAAACCTAAGCAATTACCATAGAGTACATAAGTCCTGGACTTATGACCACAATTGAGCCCAAAATTTACATTGCTAAGCGAGGCAGTTGTTAAGTGAGTTTTGTTTCATTTTGCAACCTTTCTTGCCACAGTTGTTAAGTGAATCACTGCAATTGTTAAGTAACACAGTTGTTAATTGAATCTGGATTCCCCATTAACTTTGCTTGTCAGAAGATCACACAAGGTGGATTACATGACCCTGGGACTCTGCAGCCGTCATAAATGCATGCCAATTGCGTCTAAATTTTTATCCTATGACCATGGGCTGCTGTAAAGTGTGAAAATGGTCATAAGTCACTTTTTTCAGTGCTATTGTAACTTCAAGCAGTCACTAAACAAATGATTGTAAATCAAGGACTACACGTACAGATTCTGGCACAGCATTAGTTATTAATATTTATTATTTTATTTTCTCGTGTTTAATGTTTTATCAGTTTATTTGGTTGTAATCCACCTAGAATCACCTCTAGGTGAGATGGAATACATTCATTATTTTCTTATAGAACTATTCACACACACAAATGCTAATGGAAGAGACAAACCCTATCAGGCAATAAATCCGCTTCAAGAATTAGTTTCAGGGAAAATAATTTTGATTCCCCAAAATTGTGACTGGGCTCTACCCTCTTTAATTGATTCCATTGAAATAAGCAGGGATATTTACAAGGAATATCGTGTTAAACCATGACTTGTTTAACCATAGTTTATTAAGCCCCACTTAACAGAGTTCATAGATCATGCTAAGTTGAAATAGTGACTTGCAGATATGCAGGATGCTAACAAATCACAAATAAATAAACAACTTGTGGAATCATTTAGAATTCATAATGGTTACACAGAATGAAGTCAGAATGAAATAAACCTCATTATGACTTACCATGTCCTAGAAATATGCTGAAAGTGTTAGGAATATGGAGCAATTAGCTTCTAGATTTTTGTAACAGGGATGGTGAATTCTGGAGAAAGATCTCATCATAAGATGCCAAGTATTGTGAAGAAGAGGAAAGTTAGAGATGGCATCAAATTGGCTCAGTCTCTGTGAACTCTGTGAACAAAAGCACAATTTGCTCCTAACTTTATTTAAATAAAAGTTGAAAGTGTATGTTTTATTCATCCATCTATTTCTGGCCCAATTGTGCATCCTTCTCCATAGCATGTTGTTGTCTTCTGTCTTAATTAGCATCTTCGGTAGACATAGGTATTGCAAGGAATTGAAGTCTTATTGTAATACATCTTCTTGGCTAGAATTAATTGTCGCTTGCTGGTGGGATTATACCATCTTCAGATGGCTTCAAAATTATCTAGAAGAATTGAGAGAACTGTTGTTGAGTCTAAAGTAAGGAAGTCCTAAATTTTTTTCTTTAAAAAAATCACACCTTGCAATAGCTATACCCTAAAGTTCTGTTTAGCTAGAGGAAAAACCTTTCAAATAATAGTGGCAATTCTCATCTCCTATATTTAGTCCTCTTGTTATCTTTGCAGAGTTCCAGGTCCCAGTGACAGAACCTGATATCAATAATAGGCTGGAGTCCTTGTGCCTGAGTATGACTGAACATGCCCTAGGAGGTAAAAGCTATTATTATTTTTTTCTTCTCTCTTTTATGCTGAGATTAAAATTGCATCAAGCCTTTCTGATACCGTGATCCCCAAGGCTCAGACGCCTGCTACTTGGGTAATAGGGATTTAATATTTGAAAGCTGCATATATGCAATCTCTTATTTTTGCCTTTGGCTTGGTAATCTTTGCAGTTTCAGACTTTCCTTCTCCGTGAGGCACATCAGCAGCTGGACATTACCATATTTTTTGGAGTATAAGAGGCACCAAGATTTTGAAGAGGCAAATTTAAAAAACGTTTTTGCACTCTGCAGACCTCCCAAAAATGGGTCTGTTTTTTGTCCAAAAAAGGGCATGCATAGCCTTTAGGAGGCTTGTGGAATGCTCCTGGGGGCTGTGGGTGCAAAAACAAGAAAAAAACAAGCCTTTTTTGCTCATTTTTGCCCTCCCCAACTCCAGAAGCACTCTGGAAGCCTCCTAAAGGCTATGCATGGCCATTTTTTCAAAAGGGGGGGGGGTCGGGAGGCCAAAAAGGCTTTAATTGGTGTATAAGACGCACCCAGATTTTCACCCTCTTTTTTGAGGGAAAAAGATGTGTTTTATACTCCAAAAAAAGTGTAATTCAGTTTTAAGCCAACCCCATTAGAAGCATTAGTGCTATTTGTACTTGTTCTCTGATCTTCCCCAATAGCTCATCAGGTTGCTTCCAACCCAGGGGATCACCTGCCAGTCTAATGTTGGCTTTGTCCTAGTTGGGAATGTGTGTTTCTGGAAAAATACTAGAGTGTGTTTGTCCCAAAGGTGCTTTTTCAAGAGGCAACTGGACTTTCTGGTTTTTCTTTGAAGACATTTTACTTCTCATCCAAGAAGCTTCTTGAGCTCTGACTGGATAATGGGGAATGGAAGGATTTAGACTCCTGGGTATAAATCCTTACTCCCTGGGTAAGGAGTAGAAATCCTTTCATTCCCCATCATCCAGTCAGAACTGAAGAAGCTTCTTGGATGATTAGCGAAATGTCTTCAAAGAAAAAACAGAAAGTCCAGTTGCTTCTTCAAAAAGCACTTTTGGGACAACCATGACCTGGATGCCTGAGAATCTCCATAGACAACTAGAATGTGTTGCCACTTTCTTCTACAGTAGATGATATGGTATCTGATTCCTCATCTATCACCTAACCATTATCTATGTCTCAAGTGGGCCTGGAAGCATCCAGGTCAAGCCTTGATTATAAGAAGAGTAAAATCATGTAGAGTTAAAATAAACATTAAAAACACTCCACAGGGCATGGTAAAAAAATAATAATTAAAAAGTAGTGCATTCAAACTCTGCCTTTTTAAAAAAAATGTTTCACACATAAATAAAATAGGCAGAGCTTTTATCAAACCATCCTGGCCACCGTCTTCCATTTTGGACCATATCCTAGAAACAATCCTGAAAACATTCATTAGAAGCAACAGTTGCTAAAATCAATAAAAGCAGTGGAAGTCCAAAGAGGAGACCCCTAGAACAGCGATGGCTAACCTTTTTCCCATTGCGTGCCAAATGTGGGGGGAGTGCAGGGGTCGTGCTTTCTAGGAGCCTGGGGAGGGCAAAAACAGCACACACACACCCGGAGGCCTTTAGGAGACTTCCCTGAAGCCTCCAGAGGGCGAAGAATGGCTGAAAAAGAAGGCTGAAGAGAGCTGATAGCGCAACGCCTCGCGTGCCCTAACAAATGGCTCCGTGTGCCTTGGGTTCGTCATCACGGTCCTAGAAGATGAATCAGAATTTTAATATGTAACCAGAAAGGACATGAAGCTGATGGTTTGTATACTCACGATACAAAGTCATTCATTTTCAGCCCAACCCACCTCACAGGAAAGAGGAAGAAGATGGTGTGTTGTATATGTTTGCCGCCTTGAGTTATTTGTAAAAATATTAAAGGCAGGATATAAATACATCATCATCATCATCACCATAGCTAATGAATAATTATAATAATTATAATAATTATTATTATAGCTAATGAATAATTCGCTAATAAATAATTATAGCTAATGAAGAAGTACTGGGTGAAGTTGAAATTAAACAAGGCATTTTCCAGAGCGATTCCCTTTCACCCCTACTTTTATACTCTCAATTCTACCACTGACAATCATTTTGAAGAAGATGAACTATGGATATGAACTTGCAAAGAAAGGACTGAAAATCTCGCACTTGGTGTACGTGGATGATTTGAAGCTGTTTGAACTGAATTTATTAATTGAAAGCACAAAAGAATTTAGCTAAGACATTGGTATGCAGTTTGGAATTGACAAATGGCAACCAAAGCAGGCAAGGTCACAGAAGATGATGGAATAGAACTTGAGAATGAAGAAATGATAAAGGCAGTAAAACCAAAAGAAGGCTACAAGTACTTGGGGATTTTAGAGGCCTCTGACTTGATGCATAATAAAGTCAAGGAATTAACTTCAGCCAAGTACATTCAACAAATTCGCAAGATATTAAAGTCCAAATTGAGTAGAGGAAACATCATAAAAACCATAATACCTGGGCCATACCTGTGATTCAATACTCTGCAGGAATAATTGACTGGACCCAGATGGAGTTGGACAATTTGGACAGAAAAACAAGGAAACCTATGACAATGAATCATGATTTGCACCCTAAAAGTGACGTTGACCGATTATATCTACCAAGAGCAGAGGGTGGTCGAGAATTCCTACAAGTAAAACAGACTGTGGAAGGAGAAAAACACAGCTTGAATGATTACATCCAGAAAAGTGAAGAACCAATGATTAAGGAAGTAAATAAAGGAGGCCTTTTAAAGACAACTAAGTCAAAAGCTGAATATAAGAAAGAAGTAATTGAGAAGCGAGATGAAAATTGGAAAAACAAAGCTATGCATAGCCAATACTTGAAATGTATTGAAGGCAAAGCTGACCAAAAGCTAACTTGGAACTGGTTAAGATCAGGAGCACTGAAAAAAGAAACAGAAGGCTTTATTTTGGCAGCTCAAGAACAAGCCTTAGCCACAAACTGCATGAAGGCAAAAATTCAACATGTTACCACCAACAGCAAATGTTGCCTCTGTAAAGAGAAAGATGAGACAGTCGATCACTTGATCAGTGGGCGTAGCAAAATTTCACAAACTGACTACCTACAACGCCATGACCACGTTGCTAAGATCATTTACTGGAAATTGTGCCAAAAGTTTGGATTTGAGTACAGCAAAAACCACTGGGACCATCAGGTTGAGAAGGTTTTAGAGAATGAGAAAGTCAAGATCTTGTGGGACTTCAGAATTCAGACTGACAGGCACTTGATCCACAACACACCTGACATAACAATAGTTGAAAAGAAAAAAGTATGGTTCATTGACATTGCAATACCTGGAGATGCACGAATTGAAGATAAACAGCAAGAAAAAATCACAAAATACCGGGACTTGCAAATTGAAGTTGAGCGACTGTGGAAAAAGAAATCATGTGTTGTCCCAATTGTAATTGGAGCCCTTGGAGCAATACCTAAAGGGCTACCTCGCTATTTGGAAATTTTAAATTTATCAGACTTGAACATTCTGATTCTACAAAAACAACCCTACTTGGAACAGCTTATATCCTCCGACGTTACCTTAACAGTTCCTAGGTCCTTGGTTAGGACTCGAGCTGTTGAGCTGCCAACCAGCCCCAAAGGCTGTGAATCTTACCAAAGATTAACCACATAATAATGATAATAACAACAACAACAACAATAAGAACAACAATAATAATAACAACAACAATAATAAACCAGCAAATTTATTTCATCGCTGTATGTGCAAATGTCCTGAGATTTTCCTGGCTTCTGAAAGAACTTCAGTTGGGTAGGCAGAAAAGGAAGGGGAAAAAAAAGACCTCTTTTGCTTTTAAAAGACATCTTGCAGAGACATTTCATAACAAGACTCTGCTCCCTATACATTATTTTTATTCTGAAGAGATCAAGCAAGGATTGTCCTTTCCATAACATCCTAAAAAGAGGGAAAAGGATTAAGGAGTTTTGAATTGATTTTTTTTCCACAGAACATTAAACAAGATAGGATTTTTTTCTATTAGAATAAACAGTAGAAGAAATGAAACTTAGATATTGGACCCACAAACGTTTGTTTGACTAACCACATTAACAGGGAGAACTGTAATAGCTGGCACTGGGGTAGGTAAGAATTAAATATAGTTGTGGGACTAAGGATGGACGGGCTGCCTCCATCCTTAACAAAACCCGCTGTGTCTCTTCTCCATATGTGCTTATGTAACTTACAAGCCGCAGCTTTACCAGCAGACTTCAAAAGTATTTCCTCTGTCTCGTTCCTGTGCTAAATGGAGAAAATTATGTAGGTTTGGGAGTTAGAAGGAGGGGGAGGCAGGAGGTGAAGTTTAAATAGACAGTGGCTCCTTTCCATTTCTTTTGCCCTCTTTGAAGTGATGTAGGGCTCCCAGATCTAAGCTGCAAAAGACTATTATTGTAAAGGTAAAGGTTCCCCTCGCACATATGTGGTAGTCGTTCCCAACTCTAGGGGGTGGTCCTCCTCTCTGTTTCAGAGCCGAAGAGGCAGTGCTGTCCTCTCCGTGGTCATGTGGCCGGCATGATTAAAGGCTGAAGGCGCACGGAACACTGTTACCTTCCCACCAAGATGGTGCCTATTTTTCTACTTGCAAATTTAAATGCTTTCGAACTGATAGGTTGGCAGAAGCTGGGACAAGTAACGGGAGCTCACTCCGTTACGTGACGCTAGGGATTCGAACAACCGAACTGCTGACCTTTCTGATCAACAAGTTCAGCGTCTTAGCCACTGAGCCACAGAAAACTTTAACTTCTCTGTCATCTAGGGGTTGTCCAGCTTTTTCCAGCCCAGCTCCATTGCTAAGTATTTAGAGATAGAAGCATGGTTCATCACGAGGACACACAGTAATGTGGCTTCTTTTGGACACTGAAGGTTATAAAGGATGCCTTGAGCATCAGAACCATATCAGCTGCGGCTTATTCTGTTAAATCATGGTCAAGAAAATCATTATTTAGCACAATGTGTGAACCAGTCTTTGCTGCAGTTGAAAGCCACCAAATAGAAAATCCTCCTGTTGAATGAACACATTTAGCTTAAAACAGAGACAGCAACAAGGTTCTTTAAGGTGAACGTTATAAAACTACCAACTGTCCAAGTGTAAAATGGTCACTAATAAAATACACAGTGCAACTAGTGATTTTTTGGGGGGAAAAGACAACTTTAATAAATACATGGAACCTTTGTTTATCCACTCCAACACATAGGAAGGAAACCACATCATTACCTCCTTCCTGGATAAAATCCCAGGTTTGTTGTCTATCAGTTCTAGCTAAAAGACACTGATGGTATTAGAATAGATGAGTGATCAGCTTGACCTGATGAAAAGTATTTTATTCTTTTCTTGAGGAGCTACCAAGAGAAAGAAGGGAAAGAAGCTGATGTCAGAAGGTTAACAACAGCTTGTTATTAAAGGCAAATCCACCAAATGATTTTGATGGAGTTACCAGGGTTGCTTCAGATGAGTGGATGGATGAATGAATGCGCTTTGGTGTTCTTTTTGCTATTAGTCATAGATCGCCATCTGTTGGATTTGCTGAAGCATTGTCCCCATAATGGCACATATAATAGTATCTCATTCACACAATATTGCAATGCTGAACAAATTGGAACAGGAAGGGATTTGGGATAGAAAGGGATTCTGCTCTTGTCTCCATTTGTCTTGTTCAAGTCCCCACTGACTCCAATTTATTAGAATGATTGTTACTTCGCTTCCTTTCTGGGAATCAGTCTTCAAGATGATCCCAGAGCTACCGCAGGAATGATTGGCCTTTTGAGGCAGTATGTGCCATTATTTGATTTTGTATAAAGTTAGATGTGTCTCTTTATCATTAAAGTTACAATGCCATTTTTGGGGGTGATCTTATCTTGCAAGCTTTCCTGTGGGAATACTGAAATCTAATGAGATTAGATATTCTTGCAAGGGCTTGGTTGGCCATATACAAATATTTAGCTTTTGTGGTTACTATTAAGCAGCATCCTGGAGGCGGTACTGCCAACCTCGCACTCTGGAAAATCTACTTTGATTGACTTAACCTGACCACCTGGTTCAACGTCTTTCCAAGAGAAACCAAAGTAATATTGGGATAGCAGTACAATTTATCCATCTCCTCACACTGCAGTTTCTCCCAGCATTGCTTGTGATGGGTAGGAGATATTTCCCAGTGGGCTGTATTTTTACCTATGATCCTCATTGCCAGATTGTATCTGAGGAAGGACTTGGTGGGAAGGGTTCGAAACATCCATGCCTTTCTTCACAAAGAAGGGTAGGTTGAGATCGGTTGGCCTTTGCATTACTCTACCCTCCCTGCTGCTGAATTGGAAAGCCGCCTGCTGTTCCTTTTGGGCAATGGGTTATCTAACAATGTCCAAATCTTTACAGATGGTGTTGACAGAACCTCAACTATCTAGAAGATGGAAGAATCTGCAGTGACAACGCTGGCCGTGAGAAAATTTGGCTGCTGGACCAGTGGTAGATTTCATGATGAGTCCCTTGTCATGCTAAGGATCCCTGGAGATACATTGCATCCTTTCATTGCTGTTTCCTTCTGTTCTTCTCTCTGCCTTCTCTCTCTTCTCCATCTCTGTTTCCTTTGTGAAGGGCTGCTTATCTTAATGGTTATGCCAGAAGCAACACAGCAATTGTGTCATCAGAGATAGCACATGCACACACAAAAACAACTTGGAGCAAGCAAAACAAGTTGGGGGACTTCACCTAAGGGCTGGCATCCCGGTGCATGTCTTAAAAGTATCTTAAGGGCAGGCATCTTAATAGCAAGGGAATAGGCAGAAGGTCTCCAGTGGAAATGGGGGTGAGTGGGGTGGGTGTTTGATGCAAGTGTTCTATATGAAGAAGGAGACCTTTAAGTATATTATTGACGCATGGTCAAGAAGAAGGGAATTGCACATTGTTTGTCTGTAAATATGAGCTGTATTTCACTGACATTCAAACCACAATGGGAGCTATGGTTTCATTGAGTGGGATAGAAAGGAAACTCAAAAGGCCAATTGGTTTTGCCTCAGTTACATTAAAAAAAAACTAGCTTTGAATCCTGAGCATTGTTTACATATGAAGGCGGATAGAAAAAAGCATGTTGCACGTGCTTCAAACTCCACCTTCCTTCTTCTGCAGAGAAACAATGGGGTAAAGCCAGCCTAGTTTCCAAACTTGACCTGGAGAGCCATCGTGCATGGATGGCCAATATCCCTGCTGCTCTGGGAAACTACCAGTGCCCCAGTCCCAATTGCCAAATTCCTGTATGAGATTGTATGTATGTGGTGCAGATAAAATCTCTTGAGACATCCAGTGGCTGGGATAAGGGCACCCCCAGAAGGAAGGGATACCAGCAGCTTTGGCTAGAATCAAGTCAAATCCTTCTGATCTTGGAGGAGCCAGGGATTCCCACTTTCCTTCTCATCTTGCCATTAATAATAGATCTTTTGCATGGTAACTGTGTGTGTGTGTGTGCGCGCGTGCGTGTGTGTGTATATTTCTTTTTTTCTTTTTGGCGTCATAGCAGGTTTTGCCTTTTTAAAGAATGTCAAAAGTTTCTAGAGAATTTCAGGCACTTATAACATTTTTGTTGACTTTCCAAGCTGGGCCAGAGCAGGATGCCAAAGAAATGCTGTAGAGCAGAAAGAAGAAAGGTTGAAGAGAGAGTCCTGTTCCTTTGATTTTGCAAGAGAGAGAGAGAGAGAGAGAGAGAGAGAGAGAGAGAGAGAGAGAGAGAGAGAGAGAGAGAGAGAGAGAGAGAGAGAATGAGAATGACACTTAAAGATGCTTCATTGAGGTTTGGCACTAGAACATTGGGATGCTCAAGAATAGCTTTATGAAAGTTAGTATCATTATACAGAACAGTCTTTTCTCTGAAAAAGAAGAGGCATATACCATATACACCATGGAGATTTCTTCTTGATCTTGGTTTGGTTTGCTAGCATTTGGAATTCAGAAGTTAGGGAAGCAAATTTACAACATCTGTTCCACCCCTAACTCTACCCCTGTTCCAAAGTATGATCTAGACAACAACTAAGAAACAATTAGCAAAACAGCATTATAATTGCAGCCTCATAACAGTGGTGTTGTAATCCAAAGATGAATAACAGTGGGCACCAGCTGCAATTGCTTCCAGGCCCCTTCCAAACATCCCTACAGGCTGATTTGACCCTAGGTAGAATTAAAGGGGAAAATGAGGTGCCGTAAGCCTCTTACACTTTAACACTTTAAATCTGCCAATTACCAGCAAGGCCAAAATGCTGAGGACTTGAGTTATGCTCACGAACAGAGAACCCTCATGCTGGTCTCTGCTTTAACCCACGTTTTTCCACTTCTATACTAATTATGTGCCAAGAAGAAGAGACTGCTTTTAAATAGATATATGTGCAGACATGAAAATGCAATATGTACCGGTGCATCACCTACCAGATAATAGCAAGTGATAAGATGTCCCTTAGAAATTAGTATTTCACTTTACCATTTCTGATCATAACAATGCAGAAATAATTGATGCTTCAGCTCTATGGTAACTGTTCAATCCATTGAATAACAAAATTACATTTTGGTATAACTTCCTGACCCTCCTGTGGAAGAAAAATAGCTGTGCATCTTCTTACTCAAAGATGCATCCTTAATTCGTGTGTGTGTGTGTGTGTGTGTGTGTGTGTGTGTGAGTGTGTGTGTGAAAGTGAGAGAGAGAGAGAGAGAGAGAGAGAGAGAGAGAGAGAGAGAGAGAGAGAGAGAGAGAGAGAGAGAGAGAGAGAGAGAGAGAGAGAGAGAGAGAGAGAGAGAGAGAGCCAAGCAATGAACTGTATATAGTGAATAATAATCCAGTTTGAAACTGGTTGCATTACCATGGCTTCTTGCATTAGGAATTGTAGTTTTGTGAAGGGGCTGAAGATTTGTCATGATGAAGCCTATGCTACAGATTTAAATTGCTTTGAAACTACTGCTAAATAGGAATACTTCCCCCTTCCCAGTTGTGTGAAAATCCTGAGCTTTCCGTGGTTCTTTAATTTCAATTTCAATACAGAGGCAAATTTCCCAGAGTGCAGCCAGCATGAAAGTGGACATGCCTAAAATATGATGCAGTCAGGCCTATTTCAGTAAGTCTGTAGTGCAAATTACGGGGGGGGGGGGAGGTTTCCCTCCCCCAAACATGGAATCCATTTTTGATAGTAGACATTTTTTCCACTAATCAAACTTAACATAGTGCCAAACATTTGCTGCTGTGCTGCTTTTGGGTTAGAAAAGGGAAGAAACTAAAGGACTGCTTTTCAAACTCTGTTACTGTTTTATTTTATTTTTTTAATCGAGGCTATAAATGGAAGAGAGATCCTAATGGGTTTCAGATAGTAGTATTTTAAAGAATTAAAACAGATATTTCTGAACAAAAAGTGCCAAAATACACTTTGTTTTGTTTTGTTTCATGTTTACCAGAATGCCTGTTAACAAAGAAAGAAAACATAGTTTTATGTTTAGTGAAGAAGGAGTGCAGTGTTAGAGGCAAAGATTTTAGAAAGTGATTTTTAAGGCACCTGAGAAAAGACATAATCTGCTAGGCTAGTTTTAGGCAGAGGTTGTTTTTCCAATTGATGGATTCACATGCTTGTTCATTGCTGTAGATCAGCTTTTTCCAACTGTGGATCCATTGCAAATTCCCAACTAGTATGGTATATGGCCATAGCAGTGAGAAATTTTGGGAATTGTAGTACAACATATCTGGAAGAGACCAGGTTAGGTGCGGCTGCTGTGTAAAATAAGCTGATTGGTTGCGGTAGGATAATCGTCAGGAATACAGGTGGAATGGTATAGAAAATAGTTTGGATGTAGAAACTGAGGGGACAGTTCTGTAGACTTGAGTATTTTGGAAGTCTATAAACTATGAACTCATGCAGGAATCTGGGCTAGGGTGGGTGGGTGGGTGGGTGGGTGGAGAAGTAAGAAAAATAAGTTGTTCCTCAAAATCAGGGTGCTATTGTAGATTAAGGAAGCTTTAGTCCAGGGCTGTTCAGTCTTAAAAACTTGAAGACTTGGTACAGTTCAACTTCCAGAATTCCTTAGCCAGCCATGCTGCTGTGGAATTCTAGGAATTGAAGTCCACAGATCTTCAAGTTGCCAAGATTGGACAACCCTGCTTGAGTCCATGTGTGTCTGGAGAGCACCACGTTAAGGAAATCTGGTCAAAATACGTAACAAATTTGAAGTGTTTATTTATTCCTTTGCTGAATATAGAAAACAGAGGTTATCTGATTATTAAAATATATTATTTTGGATAGACATGTGACTTATAACTTGCTGTGGCTGGTACCCATGTAAAATTCTGGTGTTAATGACCATATACATTTTTTTCTTCTATTTTCCCCCTTTGGAAAAGAGAGCTTATTTTCCATGAACACTGTGTGTAGGTACATTGCTAGTTCGAGCATGTTTTTTGTATCTTGTGTAATGAACAGAGGCTTCAGAAACATGATAGAAGCCATCATCCCTTCCTCTTAAATCCTGTATTGAGTGCAGGTAGAAAACACAGATTAAAAAAAACAAACCTCAACTATCCAAAATAAAATTAAATGTATTTATAAAAAAAAATAGTTGCATGCTGAAGGCCATGGAAGTCAAATGTTTAGTATTTTTTTAAAAAGTGGCAGTGCCTTTCGTTTTTGTATTTACCATTTATTGCTCAATGCAACTGTTTTATAATAAGCAATTATATGATAGTTTCAGAAAATGCAAACTATTTCATTACATAGAAATGTGTGTTCTATTTTTTTCCTTGTTCTCATTACAAGAGTGTGTAAGCTGGATACCTCTGCCTGCTCTGCCAGAGATAACTTTTACTATGCGGTTATCATGTATGAAATTTATATTGGTGCTTCTCTTTCTAGTGATTTATGACCATTGTTGAATGGGGAAAAACAAATTTATGTAACATAATTTAGGGTGTGAGGGTAAGGGGATGAATTCTAGTTTTTATGCTGCTTTGAAATTTATTTGAAGGATACTAGTTGACGAGGAAAAATCTGGTAATGCAGTGGGTGAAGCATTTTCCTACTTACTCTCTGCACTGTGATAACTTTCTGTACTGCAACCCAAAGCAATTCAGCATTATGAAGGGTCTTGGCTATGATTCACAACAGAGAAATATACTGTAGGCCAGAAGTCTTCAAACTTGGCAACTTTAAGACTTGTGGACTTCAACTCCCAGAATTCTCTAGCTGGAGAATTCTGTCTGGAGAATTCTGGGAGTTGAAGTCCACAAATCTTAAAGTTGCCAAATATGGGGACTCCTGCTGTAGGCCTTAGTACTTGTCCTACGGCTAATTATTACATTTAGAAAAGAGCCTGATAATATGCTGATTGTTGCTTTGTCAACAATCAGCATGTACTCATTCTCATGATCATTGTTAAATTCCCAATTATTGAAGCCCCATGTGAATTAGCCAGGATAACATTTTAGGCCTTTCCAACTCAGCACCCAAAATATCTAGTCACTCATTATTATTTAATGAGATTTAAAGATCAGTCATCAACATTCAATTTTGGCTGTTTGGATAAACACACTTTATTGAGGCTAGTAGCTTGGTTTAAAAAGGAATGTATTTCTGTTTTGTAGCATGTAATTCCAAATGTTATCTCTAATTTAGTGTTTCTCAACCTTGGCAACTTAAAGATGTGCTGACTTCAACTCTGTTAGCTATGCTGGGAGTTGAAGTCCAAACATCTTCAAGTTGCCATGGTTGAGAAACATTGATGTAATCTAATGGCTCTTTAAAGCACACAAAGGCTTTGGAGCCTCACACAAGAAGAGATTTGTGGGCGTCCACATAGAGCTCCATAAACAAACAGCTGATTGAGACCATCATGTTTGTGCTGGAATCCTATAGAGAGTAGGATTAATTGGAGGAGTTAGCATTCAGTAAGGCAAATGTCCCATCCATAGATAACAAGACCCTGTGTTCATTTTGTGTGGTAGACTCAGAGGCATCTGCAAGTGTCTGTCACCAGGGGATGGGTAATATAAGCAACATTGTCCCAATGGAAGCTCCACTTCTTTGGGAGATGCCTTGTGAAGTTGCAAGCATGTAAGAAAGGGGTAGAGCTTACCTTGAGCTGCTGCTTTTGTCCCGCTGATTTTTAATCTTGCAAATTACTCTGGACAAGCTTGGGTATTCAGACTCAAGAAAATTACAACCCCCCTGCCATTAGGCAGCCTCTTTATATTCTCTCTAGACACTGAGCTTTGGCAGTGCCTTTTCCTCTTGTCTAAGATGAGGCGAAGAAATAAAAATATCAAAGAAAAGCAAATCTTTCTTTGTGCCGTTTGCTGCTCCTTTTGGGCAACTGGAACCTTTTCCAGTTTGAAACCAAGATTCAACCCTATTTTCCTTGTCTTTTCTTGGGAGCAGGCAGAAGAATGTTTCTTGCTGACCAGCTCTATTCCCTGAACAAAGAAATGTTTTGATGGGAGACATACAACTTTGTAGGTGTTTCCTTGTCTGTGGCTGCAGAATTATGCTCTGATTTAGCCCTAGAACCCAGGGCCCACCCAGGGTCAGGTTTCTTCTCCTGGGTTTCAGCCAGCTAAACTAGAAGTTCTGAATGTTCTTGTTTCCCCTTCCTCATCTCACTTGGGAACACACAAAATGGGACCTAAGGACACGTATCCTGTCTCATTAGGTGTTGGTTTCAGGGGTGTTGCATCCTCTGTTTTCACGAAACGAGATGGGGGAGAGAAACAAAGAGATGTTCAGAAGAGTAGCAGGTCCACCTTTCTTGTAGCATGTAGTGAATACAGTTCCCTTCCTGCCCCTCCCATCAAGGGTTTTCTGGATGTGCCTGATTCTAAAAAGTAGAAAGAGTAGATCTTGTAGAAAGTATAATTTGCACACAGCTATGATAACACTAAAGTTGATTTTATACAAGTCATCAAAGTTTGCAAAGTGAGTTTTATTTTTTGTATTCCTTTAATCTTTACTTAAAAGGTGAATGTGTATTCCTCTGGGAGGAATTGCAAGAAAACAGGAATGTTAATAAATGTTTAAAAATAAAACAGAATACTTCCTCCCTTATTAATATATAACCCTTATGTATTTATGCCTACTGTAAGCAAATGAAACAGCTTGGATTTCCATTTTGTTGCATGCCTGCTATCGGCAAAAATGAAAAAAAGAGCCTTCTATTGTACATGCATGCATTTTAGTCTTGATCTCTTTCTTTCTGTTTTATTTTATTTTATTTTGGTTAGGGGGAAGCGTGTATTTCCCCTGCATAAAGTTAGTGCACAAAGAAATATTTTTGCCTAGTTAATGTTGCCAAGCAATGCATATTTTTAAAAGAAATTTGTCATATATGGAAATAGCATGTTTGTTTACATGTATCAGCTTCCTGATTAATCAGAAGAAGAAGGAGGGGCAGGGAAAAAGTCTAATGTTTGGGGAATGCTGTAATTTCTTTGCAAGTGTACAGTTTTCAATTTGTTGTTATTACTGGTGAAACACCCTTGTGATTTCAACTTGCTACAATATATATTTATTACTCGTTCTCCTTCCATGTAACTAGGAATCATGCCTATGTTTCATATCAACGTTATATTGAAAGTGAAGGGAGATGATTAATACAAGATTTTGTAACATTGGGGAGTGTTGCCTCTTTATTTGGTGTGTTTGGATCAAGGAGAACTCTTTTTCCTCTGAAAGGAGAGAAAAACAGGCCATCTTAACTGTGAATTAATTTCAGCAATGACTAATTCAGCATTCTGCAATGTTGCAGAGCAGGATTGAATTGACGGAGTAAATATTTAAAAAAAATATTTGCTCAAGACCTCCTTTACCAACCTACCCCCAGCATTCTGTATAAAACAAGAGTTTACGAGGGCATTTCTGGACCTTATTTCAGTTTCTTGGGCAGCTAATGGCACACAGGCATGTGTGGCTCCATTCACACATTGCCTTGTTTCTCAATCTCAGCAACTTTAAGATATTCTGACATCAGAGGGGGTATTCAGCAGGTTCTGACCAGTTCTGGAGACCCGATAGCAGAAATTTTGAGTAGTTCAGAGAGCTGGTAAATACCACCTCTGACTGGCCCCGTCTCCATCTATTCTCTGCTTCGCAAGTCCCAGCTGATCAGGAGGAAATTGGGATTTTGCAGTATCCTTCCCCTGCCATGCCCATAGAACCGGTAGTAAAAAAAATTGAATCCCACCACTGGTGTGGACTTCCGCTGAGGCGAATTTTGAAGTTGAAGGCCGCACATCTTGAAGTGGCTGAGGTTGAGAAAAGCTGCCTTGAAGGCACGGATAGTTCTTCAGAGTAGGCCCGGTTCATGTATCTTCCGTTCATATCCTTTGTAAGGACAAACAACTTACAAAAGAGGACATGTGGCTGGTCTGATCTGGATTTAGCACAATACAGCATAGGAATCCAGTTTTTGAAAATTCATAAAGCCATGATTTCTTGCATTGGGCCACAACTTCCAGCATTTTGAGGTCCTCACCAGGTTGGCGAGGCATGTTAAAGGCCACATTTTAAAAAAAACACAACGCATTGTATTCTCTCAAGTCTCCTTCACTTAGTTGGCCCAAGCAGACTCTGTGAGTTGAAAAAATTAGATGCTTATGAAGATGGTTTTTTGTACTCTTTTATACATGTAATATTGTTGAGCTGCTGGGGGTTTGCAGGGGTTCAGAAGAAACACTAGCTAAGATTCTGTGCAGTTTGGAGAACCCCCAAATCCCACTCCTGGCTGGCCCCTCCCACCTCTCCCAGGAGTCCCCACGTGGCCTGTTTTAAATGCAGGTAAGTGCAGGGTGCGTGTGGAAGCCCAAGGAGGCCAAAAAACGGGCCTACCGGAAGTTCAGGAATGCAAAAAATGGGCCCATTTCCGGTCTCCAGAGGACCTCCGGAGCCTGGGGAGGACAAAAATTCCCCCCCACACACACACCATGGTGCGGGAGGCCAACTAGGCCATGCCCATCATGATCATGCCCACCCAGCAACCGGGCAGAGAACTCGTTGCTAAAATGTTCGAAGCCCATCCCTGTACAAGTTGATCCAGTTGTAGCTACAGTTTTCGTTAAGTTGATGATGATTTAGTTTATGGTTTACTCATCTGCACATAATGCAGACCAAATGAAGAGGGAGTCAGACTATTTTCCAAGGGGTTCCACCACAAAACCACGCTCGACTAAACCGTGTCTGACTAAACTGCATAGCTGACGTCATCAACAGGGCGACAACAGCGTGGGGACAGAAGCACGCTGTAAACCCTAAACCTAAAATTAACACCTAAACCTAACCCCCCTAATCCTAAACCTAACCCTTAACCTAACCCTAAACCTAATCCTAACCCTTAACCTAACCCTAAACCTAACGCTAACCCTTAACCTAACCCTAACCCTTAACCTAACCCTAAACCTAACCCTTACCTTAAGTTGAATCGGCTTGCTTTCAAAGCGCTATTTAAAGCGCCCTTCTTTCTCCGCGCTGGCTGTTGTCGCCCTGTTGATGACATCAGCGACGCGGTTTAATCGGGCGCGGCTTAGTCGAGCGCGGTTTTGACAGGTCACGTTTCCAAGGCACCTGAGGGTAGAACAAGAAGCAATGGGTGGAAACCCATTCTCAAGGAGAGAAGCAACTTGGAACTGAGGAGAAATTTCCTGACAGTTAGAATAATTAATCAGTGGAACAGCTTGCCTCCAGAAGTTGTGAATGCCCCAACACTGGAAGTCTTTAAGAAGATGTTGGATATCCATTTGTCTGGAACGGTATAGGGTTTCCTGCCTAGGCAGGGGGTTGGACTAGAAGACCTCCAAGGTCCCTTCCAACTCTGCTATTGCATTGTAAATGTACTGGGGACATGGACCACAGACACTTTTTAAATAACCCAGTTATGAAAATTGTCTGCAAACTCAGACTCCAGATTCCAAATCCATATTTTCATTGAATCAGAATAATGACTCTTAGGTATGCTGACACCCTATATTTATGTATTTATATATTCCGCAGATTTAGATAGCCATAAATACAAATGATTCATTTACACATTTAAATATGTGGATGAATCATTTATCTGGAAATAAAAATGGAGCAAATTATTCCAAACTTGATGAAAGAGCTTGCCATAGTCAGAACCGCCTTAATAATTAATTCGATAAATTAAAATATTGGAGAGGCACAATCATTTTCATATCAAGTTGCTCTCCCTTTCTATATTTCATGTATGTTCTTGTACAACATGGTTCTGGATATATTTAGTTAAGCAATTCCATAATGTTTACATTTGCACTTTTCCAGTTACATCAGAGGCATTGCTATTGTGCCACTAAAAGGGAGATGCAAAGACCACCTTTAGAAAGTACGGATGTCGTGGTAAACGTTATTTAGTAAATCTGCCCACATAAATTATGTAAACTGAATATATAAGATGAAGACCCTCCCCTGATTTAATCAAGGAACACAGTCAGAATCAAAATCCAGCATATCCTACAGCAGTGTTTCTCAACCTTGACAACTTGAAGATGTCCGGACTTCAACTCCCAGAATTCCCCAGCCAGCAAATGCTGGCTGGGGAATTCTGGGAGTTGAAGTCCGGACATCTTCAAGTTGCCAAGGTTGAGAAACACTGTCCTATAGACAACTTTGTGCCTGTTTGTTTTTTTCTCCTTTGCTGCTCTTCTCACCAAGACACAACTCTGGTTGGCTTGTAAACATTAAAAGCCAATAAAACCTTGAAGCAATAAATAATCATAATTGTAAAACTTAACAATTAAAAGTTGGGGAGGAAAGGAACAGAATGCATCTTAATCCATCAATCTGTCCCCTCCAGCATAATGCACCCCCGTTGGAACCCCAAGCCAACTGGCAGAACCAAGTCTTCAGGCCCTTATAGAAGGTGAGAAGGAAGGATGCGGATCTCACCTCAAGGGGGCACAATGTTCCAAAGGGCAGGAACCACAGTAGAAAAGGCTCTTCTCTTGGACCCTGCCAACCCAAATTTCTTGACCGACAGGGTCCACAGCATACCCATCTGCCAGCACGGGTTGGGGGAGGGGCAATCCTATTGGGGTGAGACAGTTCCTCAGATTGTATGGGTCCATGCCATGAAGGCTTTAAAGGTGATAACAAACATCTTAAGTTGTACCCAGAAACAAATGGGCAATCAGTGCAGCTCAAGGGAACAGTGTTGTAATATGGGCCATCCTAAGGGCCCCAAGAACTTCGCACGCTGCCACATTCAGGATTTCTTCTTAATACTTTTTAAGGGTAACTATGTAGAATGCATTGCAGAAGTCCAAGCATGACATGATCATGGCTTGAGTGATTGAGCTCAGGGACTCAAGAAAGATACCCACACAAGGCTATGCAAAGGCTCTGCCAGCCAATTTAACTGGATTTCTCTTTAAAAACATTGCTAATGCTGAGAAATTTCTGTTAGAAGTTGTCCTTTTCTCAACATGCTATGAGAAGAAGGCCTTGCAAATTTGTTCTGTTACACCGTATACCTAGACAAGATGCATAACATCTTTAAGCGTTCTCACATCCAATGAGTTGTTTCAACACATTAGCACTTAGATATACCAAAAGATACCACTCCAGCTTTGGTGGGTCTTCAGGTGCAAAACTCAACTACATCAACAACACACCTGACACATCTGGTTTAGAGGAAGCTGCTCTACAGATGGAGAGAAGTCACAGTC
Organism: Thamnophis sirtalis; assembly: GCF_051295495.1. Classification (NCBI taxonomy): domain Eukaryota; kingdom Metazoa; phylum Chordata; class Lepidosauria; order Squamata; family Natricidae; genus Thamnophis; species Thamnophis sirtalis. The sequence continues at coordinate 153,570,196 of NW_028261381.1, read as the reverse complement.
ATTATGGACAAAGACCACAGTTTCTACTGGATTGCACCTGAAGCAAGAGGTGGGAATTGGGAATCTATTCCTTCTTCAAAATTTCATAGCAGAGGTAAGCAAAGATGCTGAGCCATGATTAGTTCAAGGTATTTCACCACTATTAACTTATATGACCTACATAGCACCACTCAACCATATTTGAGGTGTCCCAAAGATGCTTTTTTCAAGAGGCATCGGGACTTTCTGGTTTTTCTTTGAAGATGTTTTGCTTCCCATCCAAGAAGCTTCTTCAGCTCTGACTGGATGGTGGGGAATAAATGATTTATACTCCTTACCCAAGAAGTAAGGAGTATACTCCTGAGTAGAAGTATAAATCCTTCCATTCCCCACCTGTCAGAGCTGAAGAAGCTTCTTGGATGAGAAGTGAAACATCTTCAAAGAAAAACCAGAAAGTCCCGTTGCCTCTTTGGAATTTGGAATTTAATAAAATTTGTATGCCGCCCACTCCCATTGGGACTCTGGGCGGCTCACAACAAGACAAAGAAACATTTAAAATTTAAAATTAGAAAATACAACATTAAAATGCCACATCATCCATTCCATCTAAGCGGGGCTGGATATCAATCAACAGCCCCAGGCCTGCCGGAACAGCCAGGTCTTGACGGCTTTACGGAAGGCCGGGAGAGTGGTAAGGGTCCGGATCTCTGCAGGTAGATCATTCCATAGGGCTGGCGCAGAAACAGAGAAGGCCCTTCCCCGGGGAGTCGCCAGCCGGCATTGTCCGGTTGACGGCACCCGGAGGAGGCCCAACCTGTGCGATCTTGTTGGTTGTTGGGAGGTAAGTGGCAGGAGGCGGTCTCTCAGGTAGCCAGGTCCTAAACCATGTAGGGCTTTAAAAGTAACGACTAGCACCTTGAAACGTGTCCGGAGACCAATGGGGAGCCAATGCAACTCGCGGAGGATAGGTGTAACATGGGTGTATCTAGATACACCCCATATCGCTCACGCGGCTGCGTTCTGGACCCACTGTAGTCTTCGAACACTCTTCAGGGGCAGCCCCATGTAGAGCGCGTTACAGTAATGGAAAAAAAGCACCTTTAGGATAACCATGACTTGGATGACTGAGAATCTCCATAGACATACTTGAAGTGATAGATACATACTCTGCCTTCATTATGATATTTTGGAGGAATTACTAGAAAATACTTAAGTTTATAATAGGAAAATGTTTTGTATGTTGCACATGAGGATAGATATAATTATAGTTTTACCTATCCTGTTTTATTTTTGTCAATGTATGACTCTTCTATGTGTAACGAATTTGACACCTTGGTTCTTCGCATAGGTCCCAATTATGTATCTTAAAAAACTTGCTACATGATAAACAAAATGCAAACACAAGCTTTGTTAAATAACAGCCAGTTGGGTATGAAGCCTGAGCATAATGAAAAATTTAGACCATGTTTAATTTTATGATTGGTAGCTGCTTCATTTGTTCATTTGGGTGGTGGTTTATGTAATTTGATTTATAGCTAAACATGACAGCATCTTCTGTTTCTTAAAAGGACATTTATTTAGTGGCTTCTTCCTTACTAAACTCAACCAGGCCTCCAATCATATCACAACAGGACACATATCTAAACTCCCACTGAATCCAGCAATATCTTTATTAAAATCTTTTTTGCTCTTCTGACTTGCCCCGGTATCTTTCCGAGGGGTCTAGCAAATATATTAATTTGTATCTGAGCAGGTGTGCTTGGAAGGTGCATCTCTTTGACTTTTAGTATGATAACAAATATTAATTATACCTGCTCCTTGGGATTATACCATATCTCTATTCTGCAGACTTTTCCCCCGTGCAACTCTTCTTCAGATTATTAGACCATTTGAGTATTAAAGATTTTGGCATGTCTGTGCTTCTGCAAATGCCACATTAGAAAATGAAGTTGCACAGTTTATAAACAACATGCTAAACTATAATCCTTTTATTCTAACTGAGCTATTCCAGGTTCAGATGATGATTTAATCATATTAAAATCAACAATCCTAGTTAATTCCCCTTGTTATTTGAAAACAGTGAACTGGTGTATATTCTCACAGCTTAATCGTCTCTTGGAAACTTCCTCTTTAGATAGAATCACCAAAGGCATTGTGAATACTTCAGAAAAATAATTAATGAGGAGCAGGACACTTATTTGCTACATTCTAGGCAGGCCAGACAAGAACCGAAAACCATGAATTCTATTGCTACCTTTATGTAAGGTTGCAGTAATAGAATTTGCAAGTCAAAGCACTTCCTCCCTTCTCTGCCTTTATTTTCTAGAGAACTGGAGAAGGTTCTTTTTGAGTTGCTTTCTCCACTCCCATTCCCCCATTCCCATTTCATTTATTTCCTTATGCTTTTTGCTGTATTTATTTATTTTTCTTTCCCTTTCCCTTCTCTGCTTACTACATATTAATTTGTGTTAGTTTTTACCAACTTGTTTAAATGTTTTTATAAAAATCATTTTTTTAATAAAAGGAAGTTGCATTTAATTAATCAAACAAGCTAAGTTTATTACAGTAGTCAATACATGCCTCACAATCTACCCGTCACATTCAGCATAACTCTGGAAGAAATTTTGGAAGACACCCCGCCCCCCACCCCCCAAGGAGGCCTAACTAAGATTGAGAAGGGATTGTCTGACATACAGAAAAATTACACATTTACAAGAAACAGATAATGTGTATGGTGATGTAGGAGAAGAAGTGACAGAATCTGGGGGCGGTGTTAAAAGAGGAATTGGCCTAGAATCTCTTTGTAGCTACAAGCAGACAATGTCCAACCCTCCTTGAATTCTGTTCATTCTTACAGGTAGTCCTCAACTTACAGCAATTCATTTAGTAACCATTCAAAGTTACAAGGGACCATTTTTCATGACCATTGCAGCATGGTCATATGATCAGAATTTGAACTCTTGGCAACCAGATCATATTTATGACGATTGCAATATCTCAGGGTGGTGTGATCACCTTTTCTGACCTTCTGACAAGCAAAGTCAATGGGGAAGCCAGATTCATTTAACAACGGTGTTACTAACCGTAGTTACTCACTTAACTATGGCAAGCAAAGTCGTAAAAACTCTTTTTTTAAAATGAGCTAACCTTTATTGTTATTTTGATGACTCGCTTAAGAACTGTCTTGCTTAACAACAGAAATGTGGGGATTGTGGTCGCAGGTTGAGGACTACCTGCATTTAACTCAACAGAGAGAAGATGCTAACTACTAGTTGAGAAGGTTCCTGTGTATAGGCACAAATACCAATAAATCAATTGAATTGGATCTTCCTGTGTGGACCTGATCTTTTACACCCAACAGTGATATCATAATTGAAAGGACCTGTGTGAAAAAATTAAGGGATTACCCTCTTCCTCTGAGTTTCTGCTTAAAATCCTCCTTTGGGTAAATCTCCCCTGAGGTCAAAGAATGTTGTGGTGCATCTTTTTTCAGAATCGAATGGATAAACATTATGCACCTTTGAGAAAATCCAGCCCATCTAAAAGAGATAGCCATGATTGTATGTCCCCGTGATGCCTCTTAACACTCCCCCTTTTCCGGGAAGCATCTGAAATGAAAGCTAAATGGGGGATAACTGAAACATTTGCTCCTCTTTGAGTCCTTTGTTTGGGGGAGAGGGAAGAGGCTCCCTTTATTTGCTTGCTTCCTGGGAAGGTGTTTTAGCTACCGAATTTTTCAGACTATAAGACGCACTTGTGTATAAGACACACCAAGATTTCGAAGAGGTAGGTAAGAAAAAAAAGTTTTTGTCTTCCCTCAGCCCCCAGCAGCACTCTGCAGGCTTCAGCAGGGCTGGAGGAAGGCAAAAACGCCCCCGTTTTTCACCAAAACGAGGCCATTTTTCCCTTCCCCTGGCCTTGTTGAAGCCTGCAGAGTACTGCTGGGGGGTAGGGGAAGGCAAAAACACCCCCGTTTTGGTGAAAAACAGCCCGGTTTTCACCCATTTTTCACAAAAATGGAATCCAGGGGCAGAGCTTCAGGAGGCCAAAAATGGCTTTATTCTGTGCATAAGACGCACCAACATTTCCAGGCTCTTTTAGGGGGGAGAAATGTGCATCTTATACTCTGAAAAATACGGTATATTTATGTCCTACCTGTCAATGACTACTTCAGCTTCAATCCCAATAATACAAGAGCAAACAATAGATGCAAACTCAAGGTAAACCACTCCAAACTCGATTGCAGAAAATACGACTTCAGCGACAGCGTGGTCAATGCCTGGAATGCGCTACCTGACTCTGTTGTTACATCCCTGAACCCCCTTAATTTTAACCTAAGACTGTCTACCGTTGACCTCACTCCTTTCCTAAGAGGTCTCCGTGTATAAGCGCACCAGCGTGCCTACCGTCCCTGTCCTTCTGTCTCCATTTATCCATACCCATTTACTGTGTTCATATTTATGTTTATACTTATACCTGTTATCCTTTACATGTTTGACAAACTGACTAACTAAAATAAATAAATAAAATGTGTGCGGGTGGTGTCAATATTCAGCCAGCAGAGGGCAGTCCAGTCAAGTAGCCCGGCTGAGCGTGACTAAGGGCTTGGATGGTACTTGCAGAAGGAAAAAGAAGGGACTGGCCCATGATGTTTTCCCACCAAGGCAGCTTGCCAGGATAATAAAGGGAACCATTCATAAGCAGCCTTTAGACAAGCCATCATTGTTCTGTACTGAGAACGATGGGTGGCTGCCGGAATAACTGAGGCGGAGACGGAATAAAGGCTAACAAGTTTATTCCTTATAGCGGTAACAAGCTAACAGGACAACCTGCTCGGAGACAGGCAACAGGTGAGGCAGTGGTGGGTTTCAAAAAATTTTGGAACCTCTTCTGTAGGTGTGGCTTGCTTTCCGGGTCCACTGGTGGAACCTCTTCTAACCGGTTCGGTAGATTTGACGAACCGGTTCTACCGAATAGGTGCGAACTGGTAGGAACCCACCTCTGAGGTGAGGCTTCCATCTGACGGCTCCCTTTTATACTCCGAGCTGTCAGATGGCTAGCCAATCAGCTGTCGGCTTTCTCCCGCCAATACACGAACGTGGTGAGCATGCTCAGAACGGGACAATCACGATTTTCTATTAGGTTGCTTGAAAAACAGAATACATTCCAAGAACCCTGGTTCAATAATGCCTTCCTTTGAGACTAATCAAAACAGTTTGAAAAGTGTGTAAGGACATTCAGAATATTTTATAAGGTAAGATGGTCCATAAAAAGGAGAAGATGTAAAAATAGACTGGGCTTGCAGAGATCGATGCAGTTCGGGGGGGGGGGGGAGGCACGGCAGGACCCAAACCCCCTTTTGAAAGCAGGCAATGCAGAGATCCTGCTGAGGGTGAAGGCCCAGATCTCGGACTTGTCAGAGAATCAGATAAAGAGAATGATGACAGACGTTCTGTCAACAAAGTTTGTATTTGAATATTCTGTATGATGATCACTGACCCAAATTGCAAACAACGATAAGTGAGGGCAAGCTGGCTGTGACATGTGTCACCCCCATTGATCACCAGGGTTAAGTCAGCTGATCTGGCTGGCGATGTGGGTGTTTCCCTTCCTCCCTCCCTACTCCGCGGATGTCCCTCCCAAAGCAGTGCGCTCGATGGAAGAGGACGACCATTCCAGAAAAATGGAGTGTAGTGATCTTCAATCAAGGATATAGGATAGCTGCAAAGTTAGCAACTTTGGGTGATCTCTACATTAAACAAAAATACAATTTTTATAGGTAGTCCTTGGCTTACAACTATAATGGAGCCTGAAATTTATGTTGTAAGGGTGGCTCAGTGGCTAAGAAGCTGAGCTTGTCAATCAGAAAGATCAGCAGTTAGGCAGTTTGAATCCCTAGTGCCATGTAACGGAGTGAGCTCCCGTTCCTTGTCCCAGCTTCTGCCAACCTAGCAGTTCGAAAGCATATAAAAATGCAAGTAGAAAAATAGGTGGGAAGGTAACAGTGTTCTGTGCACCTTTGGTGTTTAGTCATGCCGGCCACATGACCACGGAGACGTCTTCGGACAGTGCTGGCTCTTCAGCTTTGAAACAGAGATGAACACCGCCCCCTAGAGTCGGGAATGTCAAACACATATGTGCGAACGGAACCTTTACCTTTATGGTCATAAGTCAAGGCACCCACATAACCGGACCCAATTTTATGCCATTCTTAAACAAATCAATGTATTCTTATGGGCATTTTTGATCATCATAAATCATGGTCACATGACCAGGGAATGGTGCAACTGGCTGTGAAGTTGAACCAATTGTCAATTATCCCAAATTCAGTCAGGTGACTATGGGTGTGTGTGCACTTATCCAAAGTTTAGAATCAGGTTGCAAGTAGATTTGGGGGTGGGGGTGGGGTGTCTGTCATAATTTCAAATGGACACTAATTGACCAGTCATTGAGCGAGGACTACCTGTATTATACATATTACCATACATAATATACACGTAGTCCTCAACTTACAACAGTTCTCTTAATGACCATTCAAAGTTACAACAGCACTGAAAAAAGTGAACTATGACCATTTTTCACAGTTACGACATTTCCACCATCCCCATGGTCATGTGATCAAAATTCAGATGCTTGGCAACTGGTTCATATTTATGACTGTTGCTATGCCCCAAGATCATATCATTAACTTTTGCAACTTTCTGACAAGCAAAGTCAGTGGGGAAGTCAGATTCACTTAACAACCAGATTGCTCATTTATCAACTGCAGTGATTCACTTACCAACTGAGGCAAGAAAGGTCGTAAAATGGGGGGGGGAGAATTAACAAATATCTCACTTTACGACAGAAAATGAGGGCTCAATTGTGGTCGTAAGTTGAGGACTATCTGTAGTTTATTATATCACTGGGATGGAATCCTCACATTTTCCTACCAATTGAGATTTGAAGAACAAGATTAAATGTGAGGCATCCTTGACTTCGTAATGGCCCCCACATAGTGCCACTGCTGGAAGAGAGTATCCATGGCCCAGATTTGGGAGACAGCTAATTTCAGAAACACTGTCAAAGTAAATTGTGACCATGACTGATAAAACTGAACTGGCTGGGTTTGTATAACAAGTTAAATCACAAATCATGTTTTGCAAACCTCAGTAATAGGCTTTTTACACTCTGATAAGCCACCCATTTTTCAACTACTGGGGTTTTTTTTAGTGGACACAATAGGGGAACCCAGCCTCTGTTTCAGCTACAGAGATCTCTTTGAAGCTCAGCCCTGGAAAGGAAATGCATATTTTCAGTAAACATAATCATCTATTTTTAAAGCCACTGAGATATCTATACACTCAGAGGCTTGAATTTTATATCCTTTTGTTAATAGCAGATTGCAATTATTCCAATTGTTGGTTCAGATGTTAAGATTTCATTGGGAGGGAGATCAGAATGACAGCATCTCTTCTCAGTTATAATTATACTTCCAAAATCAAAAGCTACTTTAAAAAGCTGACGTTTCCTAAGTTATTTCAGTGTTATTTCCTTTTCCCAATGTTGTCCCAGATTTGAGAAGTTAATGTTAAACCTTCACTTGAGTTGCAAAACTGAGATAAAGAGAAACCTGGAAAATTTGACCTAAAATCAATGAAAGGTTACGCTTCCCCAGGAGCAGCCTCCTTCCCTGTCACGCTAAGGGTGTGTTTTGCAGCTTTGCACAATTACCATTTTTTTTGCACTATTAAGACGCACCTGGCCATAAGACTAGGTTTAGAGGAGGAAAACAAGGCAAAAATATGAATATGGAGCATCGTCTCACTGTGAATATGAAGCGCTGAATATGGAACAGCAGTGTAGGGAGGGCAGGAGGCGGAGCCTGAGAGGACCACAGATAGGTGTCCTCTCATGTGCCAGCTCTGCCTATTGACTCCTGCACTGCAGAAAAGAGACAGAAGAGGCGGGCAATGACAAAGACAGAAGAGTAGTTTTCAGCACTGTAAAAGGACCCCACCGCTATGGCCCGGCTGCTATTCACCAAAGGACTGGCACTGGTCCAGTGGTGGTATGCTACTGGTTCACACCAGTTTGGGTGAACCGGTAGTGGCAGTGGCATGAGGCTCCGCCCACCCACCCTGACATCATCAAGGATTTTCTGCGCATGCATGCGCCCTCCTGTTACCAAACCAGTAGTGAAGAAAGTAGCATACCATCTGTGCACCCGTCCACCATTGGGGAGGTAATACACTTCACAGTGTGTGACACCATGTTCACTCCATAAGATGAATAGAAGTCTCTACCCACTTTTCGGGGGAGGAGAAAGTGCATCTTATGGAGCGAAAAATACAGTAACTTGGCATGAGAAGACTTTTTGGCTGAACAATTTTTGTTAAGGCAAGACATGTCCACCTTTGAAAGACACCAATAATTACTGGATGGGATCCACCCAGAGTTTGTTGGCTACATAAGTATTTTAAATAAATAAATATTGATATCTTTCAGACAGAGAGGCTGTGGTAGGTGCAAACTGATCATTGCCTAAGCATTTGTGGAAATGGTCAGGGGTTCATGTCCATCGGATAAATGGTGCTCTTGGGTTTGCTGCAAAAAAACTAGCAGAGAACTATCCTTCTGGAAATTATCCACGGTGGAAGATTAGGTGCTGTACTTTGTGCCTCAATGCTCTACTTTGCTGGAAAGGTAGGCAGCATATAAGCCATTCTCCTTGCCAGTTTGGGCAGCTATTGGGGTCCTTTTGAGGTCAGTTCCTGCCTGAAACATTGATTTGTCTCTCTAGACCACTCAAATTGCAGTCAGATGTTCATCAGATCCTCAGCTGGTGAGATCAGAAGGTTTGTGACGCTGGAGCCAGGAGCTTTCCAAGTAACAGTTTGCTGGGTAGGCAAAAGCGTCAGTGCGCTTACGAAAGAGCAAAGGGGGTGGGGTGTATCTGGCGAATACACACCCAGCAAAAAGATCAAGGGAACCTCTTGAGTGGTTGAGAAAACCAAGCTGACCCTTGTTCCACTTCTAAACTAGCTTCTCTTCCAGACAGGCTGATGTAACTCTTCCTAAACTCCAGAGCTGACATAAAGAAATAAAAGAGCAAAAGCTCATGAGTATACAGTAATTAACCTTTTCACAGCAAGCTAATGCTATAGAATAAAACAGAAAGAAAAAGGGCCCTGGGCTAAACATCAATTTGATAGCCTAAATTAGATGTGTCAAACTCTATTTCATTGAGGGCCGCATCAGGGTTGTGCTTGACCTGGGTGGGGTGGGGTGGATAGGAGGGCGTGGATAGCTCAACGTCCATTTTTGGCTGCAAGAGACCCTCCTGAGCTCCATTTATTTCTAAGCCGGCCTCGAGGGCCAGATCTAAGCACCCCATGGGCTGGATCCGGCCCGCAGGCCTTGAGTTTGATACAGAGGTGGTATTCAGCAGGTTCTGACCAGTTCTGGAGAACCAGTAGTGGAACTGTTGAGTAGTTTGGATAACCAGAAAATACCACCTCTGACTGGCCCCACCCCGTCTCTGCCTCCCGAGTCCCAGCTGATCAGGAGGAAATGGGGATTTTGCAGTAACCTTCCCCTGCCACACCCACCAAGCCATGCCACGCCCACCAAGGCAGCCCACAGAACCAGTAGTAAAAAAAATTGAATCCCACCACTGGTTTGAAACCCCGACCTAAATATTCTTAGCCCCTAACTGAAGATAGCATGGGCTCTTCAGACTTCCACAGATGGAGAACATATCTCAGATCCAAATATCAGCAACATGAGAATTTCTGCTTCCACAATACATACCGAAGTGAATACTTCATATATCAAATCATAGCACTGAAAATAATTTAGGCGAGAGAGTTCGACCCCACCCCACCCCCATTCAGTGCAGGAATTCAAATTCAAGCATCTCAAACAGAAGAACTGTGTAACTTGTCCTTCAACACATCCTATGACATTAATCATCTCTCGCTGGTGGTTCCATTAGCAGAAGCAGAAGCTTTTCTCTTTGTCAGGAAAATACTCCAAGGATATTTCTTGGAGTATATAGATACCTGTTCTGACCCCCTCCTCCGTCCAGTAACGAAAGCCGAGACAAGCTTAACTGGAATGTACTTTCATAGCAAGAAACCAAAACCTCGGTGGCTGAAAGCCAAGCATAACAAACAGATAAGGACCTTGCCAGCAACTCAGACAAACCTTGGCAGCAATCCAGCCTGCCAAGTTAATTACAACAGTTCTCTTTAGTCAATGCGTTGACTTCTGCAAGAGGAGTGTGTGCACAAGCAGTCTTTTTTATAGTCTGGAGAGGAGCCTAATGACCACCAGCTGAGCGCAATTACTTCCTGTACTTGCATAACTGTTCCTGACACCTATTAGCTCTTCGATTCTGGGCATCCAGGAACAACTCACTGCTGGCTTCTGGATCACTCTCTCTTGTCTCCTCCCCACTGATCCAAGGCTCAGGCGCCACCTGGTGGCCAACCAGTCTCTCTGCGCCCTGCTCGGAGTCGGAACCCTGTCCAGGGTCCTCCACATCCTCCAGAGCCGACTCATAGGGCCCCTCGCTGTCGGAGTCTGGTGTCAGCTCCAACGGCTCCTGCTGGGCCACAACAGATACCCAAATGGCTAGCATGGCTATTATGAGAAGCATGTAGAAGATTAGAGTAATCCAGAGTGAAAGTCCATAGTCAACCATGAAAGCTCATTGGGTGAACCTCAATCCAATCAAAACAGGATCATTACGGTGGGGAAACATTGGAAGGGCAATCCTCTGAAATCCTGGAAGAATGGCAGAACATAAATCTAGTGAAAAATATTATTTGCTCCATACTGAATTATGGATGACAACGTGCTTTATGGTTGCAGATCAGCAAATGAGAGGCACAGGGCTGCTTTCATCCTGAAATCTGCTTGAATGCAAAATCTCACATTCACCAGATAACCCAAAAGAGGAGGCAGGTTGCATTTCCAGCCTTTGCAGACATTCATAATGAGGTCCTGAAGCAACTCAGATTAAAATTTATGAACTAGTTATGACATGTCATTGATGTTCCTCTTCCCTTTTTAAGCTCTAATAAGAGTGTCAGAGAAGGAACATCTGCAGAAAATTAAGAGCTGCTGTGCTGGAAATGGAGCTAATGCATTTATCAAGGTCAGTTTCTACTTTAAATTCATCCTTTTTCGAAAGCTGTTTGCCCTGGTGAAAAAAGTATTTGGAGGAACCAATTGGGTAATATGCTATATAGCAGCAGCCCCCCAACCAGGGACCGGTTCTGTGGTGGCGAGTTTTTATGTGGACTGGCGGGGGGGGGGGAAACAGGGACAGGTTTTGTGTGCTGCCTACATCCTGCACATGCCCAGATGCAGTTTAGCTTGCTTACGTGGCCTGGTTCCTGGCAGGTTGTGGACCAGTACCAGTCTGCAGACCAGGGATTGGGGAGTCCTGCTATAAAATTTGGCGTGTTCCCCCCTCCAAGCATAGAAAGATTAATGATAATGGAGCAATTTCAATGACTAAAATGGCACCGAAGATAAAGAGTTAATCTCACCTTACATCAGTGTTCCATTTCCACACACCCTATACAAACACACACCTCCCCACTCCCTCCCCATGGCTGATTCTTTGGTTATACAGGTGGTCCTTGATTTACAACCACAACTGAGCCCAAAATTTCTGTGGCCAAGCCTGACAGTTTTTGAGTTTTGCCCGGTTTTACAAACTTTCTTGCCACAGTTGTTAAGTGAATCTCTGCACTTGTTAGATTAGCAACCTGGTTGTTAAGTGAATCCGGCTTCCCCATTGACTTTGCTTGTTAGAAGATCGCAAAAGATGATCACATGACACCAGGACACTGCAACCGTCATAAATACATGCCAGTTGCCAAGCATCTAAAATTTTAATCACATGACCACGGGATATGCTGTAATGGTCAAAAGTGTGAAAAATAATCAGCAGTCACTTTTTTTCAATGCCGTCGTAACTTTGAGCGGTCACAAAATGAATGGCTGTAACTCAAGGATTGCCTGTATTGAGGTTTTTTTCCCTGCCAGGAGTCACCGAGTGTGAGTTGGGTGGTCATATATATTTTCTTAAATGAAAAAATAAACAAACCATAAGACTGTTACAATGCTCAAGGCAGGGAGATCCTAAGCATCATTCGGATACCAATGGCTGGAATCATCTGCTACAAAAACATGGGCTCCTGCCAGAATTAAAGGTCAACATTTGAGTTCATGTCTGGATTCAATAAAGCTGAACAAAGAAGGTGAGAGGTGTAATTTCAAGAGTATTAGGTAGCTCAGCAAAGCCAGGCTGTCTTGTTTGAGGAGATTAATATTGACACTGCTTTGGAGTTTTTAAAGTGCAGCATTTTGCTGCTTTTGAAAACTGGGAAGCAGTCCTCCCAAACAAACGAAAAGAAAGGGAGAACGTGAATTTGCTCACTTCAAGTAAAATGGAAAAGTAACAGGGACAGAGTTGGAAGGGACCTTGGAGGTCATCTAATCTCGTGATGGCTAACCTTTGGCACGCGTGCTAGAGGTAGCACGCAGAGTCCTCTCTGTGGGCATGTGCACCATTGCCAGCTGCTCTTCTCGTTTCCTGCCAGCTGTTCTTCAGCTGCCTGGAAAAGGACCCAAAATCCAGCCAAAAAACAGGGCATTTGGGGGCTGTTTTCACAGTGTTTTTCGAGCCATTTTTACATGCTGGCCAACTGGTCTTTATGGGCACCAGAGTTCTGGAAAATGGCCAAAAAATCCAGGCTGTTTCTGGGCTGTTTTTTTGGGCCAGAAAATGGCTGAAAACAGCCTGAAAAAAAGTCTGAAACCCCACCCCAAATGGCCTGAAAATGGTCCAAAAACTGCAAAAAACAGCCAAAAAATAGGCATGCATCCATCAGCCAGCTGGTCTTCGGGCTTTTGGTGCTCCAGTGACACAAATGCTCGTGTGTTCCAGTTGGGGCACTTGGTGCTCAAAAGGTTCGCCATCACTGATCTAGTGATCAGGTTGACTCAGCCTTCCATCCTTCCGAGGTAGGTAAAATGAGGACCCAGATTGTGGGGGCAATATGCCCACTCTGTAAACCGCTTAGAGAGGGCTGAAAGCCCTATGAAGTGGTATATAAGTCTAATTGCTATTGCTATTGCTATCTAGTCCAACCCCCTGCTCACCTAGGAAATCTGTACTAGGGATTTGAACCACCAAACTGCTGACCTTTGTGATTGACAAGCTCAGTGTCTTAGCCACTGAGCCACAAGACCATTCTGTTTTGAAAATACAAGTGCTGTGCCCCGCTCCTGCAAATCCATTGCATTAGGAGAACTCAGGCATTGCATTTTGAGGGAAAAGATCTTTTGTGGAATGGATTTACATTGACCCAAGAAGCAAGGTGGAGAAATCCTAAAAGCCCAACCTCATCATATGATCTGGGAATAAACTTGTGATAATCTCTTTATTCACCTAATTCCCACCAGTGTGTGGCAGAGAATTTCCTGCTGTTGTAAAGTGGAAGATTTCTTCTAACTTGTACCTGCACGTCAGAGTAGGGTTCAGCTGCCTCCAAAGCTGAATCGAGGGATATAAAAGCAATTTTCAAATAGTTTGAATTATGTTGTTATTTATTTGTCACAGTATGACTGTGGGTTCTTTTCAGTGGTGGGTTTCAAAAATTTTTAGAACCTCTTCTGTAGATGTGTCCTGCTTTGTGGGAGTGGCTTGCTGGCCATGTGACTGGGTGGGAGTGACTTGCCGGCTGTGTGACCAGGTGGGAATGGCTAACTTGTAAAATGTGGTGAAATTCACTTAACAACGCTCTTGCTTAGCAACCAAAATGTTGGCTCAGAAACTCTGGCATTTGAAGCACGCAAGTCTTAAAGCTATTAAGTTACAAGACCCTCGCACCCCTAACCCTTTAGAAAAAAAACCCAGGGGTGTTCAAACTTGACAGCTTTAAGACTTGTGGACTTCAACTCCCAGAATTCCTCCTCTCGATCTTCATCTTGATGATGTGCAGATGGGCGGGGGGAGGGAGCTGGAACCAGTTCTAAATGGCACTGTAGATTTGTGGAACCTCTTCTATACAATAGGTTAGAACTGGCAGGAACCCACCCCTTGTTCTTTTACAACTCTATGCATGCACCATTAAATAGGACAATGGTTTCACAGACAATGTGTCAACTCGCAAAGCTTCCCTTGCTTGCTTGCGAGTTGCCATAGGAAAGGGGGGATGGGAAATCGATTAAACGGCACTGCAGCAAAGGACAGATGCACATTCCAGACTTATCTGTCTCAAGGCTCTATCCCAGGGTTAACTGAAGCAGCTGGAGGGAATGATCTCTACAACCTGAGAAATTGCCCCATTGTCAAATGTGATTGATGATACACTCTGGGGGGGAGGGGGAAACAGGGTCATGATTGGAGCTGTAAATTACATGGGGTCAGAGCTGGCTTTACTTGGGAACGTGTAGACATGAAGTTCCTAATAAATAACTGGATTTCTTTTGAAGCTTGGCTTGAGGCTGATGATTTCATTAGGGCATCAGTAGGAACCCTGACACAATGGTTTGACAGAGATAGAGGAGTCTTTTTTGGTGGGAGGGGTTGTTTCCTTTACTACATTCATCTATATTTTCAAAACCATGTCCAGCAGTGTCCAAGCTTTCCATCTTTTACTCTTCTGTAGCTCTTTCTCTCTCTACATGGTTCTTCCTAGCAAAGCTGCCCCCATTTCTTCTTTTCCTTCTCTCTCTGTGAGAGGGAGGGAGGAGGGGAACTGGCTGAGTCCAGTGTGGCTTCAGGCCTTTGGCACTTGTCTCTCTGCTAGGATCTTGTGTGGAGCACCTCCCTCTTGGCCTTCCCCAAATGCTCCAGGTATCTGATTGCAGGCCTCTCTCCACCCCTATCTGTCCTGGGTTTGGGGTGAAGCATGCCTGGGTCTTCACTGCCGAAGGAAGCCTCAAGCTGATGTCTTCACCCTCTGAGAGTGGGAATCTCCACTAAACCCTCAGCATAGAGCCGGCAGTCTGTCGCTTTGGTTTCTCCAAAGGGACTTTTTACCTGCATGCCTCAAAAGTAGCACAGGCTCAAACACGTCTCTCTATACCTGGGGTCTCCTGTTAAGTCCTTGACTTATATCCGAGCGGCTAGCAACAGCCAAGCAGCGTCCTGATTGGCTAAGACACGGCTTGGCTTTGCGCGGGCCGCTAGGGGTGCTCCTATTGGCCTCCCTGCTTGACAACTCCATATAAATAGCTGTCAATCTAGGTCAAGAAGCGAGAGTTTGCTTAGTCTGAGGAGATCATAATTTTTTTCTCTCTCTCCCTTCTCGCTCCCTCTCACGCCTCACAAACAGCACTATGGCATCTCTGTCTCCCTTTGCTCCGTTCGGAACCGCCGGCAAATCATGGGCTGGGTTCCTGGAATGGTTTGAATGTTTTCTTATTGCTTCAAAAAACCATAATTTGCCACCAGACCAAAAATGCAGCTTCTTTTTGAGCTGCTGCAGCCCGGCAATATTCGCCTCAGCCAGAGCCCTGCCTCTCCATTGCTGGTGTACAAGCTTAGTTGGGAGACTCTGATGACCAAGTTCCGGAACCACTATGCTCCAACACCCTCTCTGATCGCCCGCCACTACGCATTCAGACAATGCGTCCAAAAAGACTCCGAGACTGTAAGTCAATTTTTTCAGTCTCTCCGGATGGCAGCGATCCAGTGTGAGTTCATCGATCTCGATGACTCACTTGTGGAACAATTTGTTTGCGGTGTCAAAGACCCCCACCTGAAATGCCGGTTGTTGGCATGGGCGGAGATCACCTTGCAGCAAGCTGTGGATGAGGCCAGAACCGCAGAGCTCTCTGAACAGTCCACGGCTGACATGCAGCGGCTCCAACTGCCTTCGCCAACCACCCGCGCCTGCCTCATTGACAAACTCATCCCCCTTGTCGAACCGGAGAAGGACCATATTGACCAGTTGAGGGCCCAGCCCAGGCGCCTGCCGCCTGAGCCGAACAGCTCTGCTACCTCTGTCTGCCTGGGCTGTGGGGGCAAACACGCTCAGTCTGTTTGCCCATTCAAGGCCACGGTCTGCCGGAGATGTGGGAAAAAGGGCCACCTGGCACAAGTCTGCCGCGCCACATTACCAGCACCCTTTCAGCAGTCACCTGCCCAGCAACTACCAGTTGGCCCCCCGGCACAGCCGCACCACCAATAAGACCGAACTTAACATCTCCAATCTTGGCAACTTTAAGCCTGGAGGACTTCAACTCCCAGAATTCCCCAGGATTCCCCAGGAATTGAAGTTGAAGTCTGCCAAGCTTAAAGTTGCCAAGGTTAGAGACCCCTGCTCTATACTACTTCTTCCTTGCTCTCCTTTGGGGCTCAAACCAGCAACCTCCCCCAGCAATTGAGGAGGACAGCCCTGGCTAGCAGCTAAGTCAACCCATCAGCCCTTGGGAAAGGACATATCCCAAAGGGGAGTTCCCACTCCCATGTTACCAATAAAGGAGAATATTTGTAGCTCAGGGTTCAAATGGTGCTCTCTGAGCTTGCAGACATTTCATTACCCAAACAAGGTAAAATTGTCCGTGCTAGTAAGGAGTGGAGTTTGCTCTTAGTTTATATCCTAGTGCCTTGTCCAGTCAGTGTTAATCAAAGAACCTCTAAGACCATCCTTACCAACACTGACAGGACAAGTCACTAGAATATAAACTGTGAGCAAAACCTATTTCTTACTAGTACTGATGATGTTACCTAGTTTGGGTACTCAAAACATCTGCAAATAAACCAGCAAACCCAGCAAGCACCAAGGACCAGAGGTGGTATTTAGCAGGTTCTGACCAGTTCTGGAGAACCGGTAGCAGAAATTTTAAGTAGTTTGGAGAACCGGTAAATACCACCTCTGGCTTGCCCCACCCCAATCTATTCTCTGTCTCCCGAGTCCCAGCTGATCGGGAGGGAATGGAGATTTTGCAGTAACCTTCCACACTGCAGTAACCTTCAGTAACCTTTCCCTGCCACGCCCACCAAGCCATGCCATGCCCACCAAGCCATGCCACGCCCACCAAGCCATGCCATGCCCACCAAGCCATGTCACGCCCACGAAACCACGCCCATAGAACAGGTAGTAAAAAAAATGAATCCCACCACTGCCAAGGACCCTTCACTCCCCATGTTGCCTTCTCTGCTTCTGCTGACCCACACTACCACAGGGCACCACCACACCAGCCTGGCCATAAAACCATGTGCCACGGTATTTAGCAAGTAAAAAAGAGCACTGCATTCACAAATCACACAGGGGACTATCTCCAAAAGTGATCAACGCTGCATTTTAATACTATAAATAGGCCAGAATTTGGAGGGAGAGACAACAGCAAATTGCATATGATTTACATACATGTACCTATACATATTTGGATAAACACGTACTTATGAACATACATAGGTGTAATAGTAAAGGCAGTAAGGACCAGAGAGAAAGAGTTCACAAAAATTATAAATAGGATTCACTGAGCCAAAGGATCTCAATACATTAAGGCCACAAAGAGAACAAGCCACTTGGAATTTCCTTTCTTCCAGGGAAAGGAATGGAAATTGACTTCTTTGCATCCCTCATGCACTTCCAAACTAGGCAAGAGAGGAAGCAGTGCTATTAAGGATGCATCCAGGTACCAGTTAAAAGGTATGTCGGAAGGATTGCATTGTAAGAAACGAGAGAGAACGAGGGAGAGAGAGAGAGAGAGAGAGGCTGGATGTAGCTATTTCCTCTTCCTGTTTTAAGCACAGATGCAACGACTTGCTTCTCCTGCAACTTCACAGTGCAATTTTACCTTTGAGACATTACAGTGCAATTTGTAAAATAACCTAGAGGGACGTAGTGTACAAATCAGAGACGTTTAGGCTCAAAACTTTACTTAAGCCAGGAAGTTGCTTTGAATCTCCCAAACAATAAAATTGTTGGGGGGATCCAGATGTGCTTCTTGAAGGAAAGACAAGACCTGGCAAACGAAGAACATTTTTGCAAATCTCTACATGTTTCTGTGACTGAGCCATAAGAAAATTAAACAGAGCCTTTGTTGGACGAATCCAAAGCATCTGCCTAGTCCAAGGGTGGGCAACCTTTTTTTTAAAAAAAAAAGCCTGGAAATTATGCTGTAGTGTCCTTCTGTCACTGGGGACCACAGGGAATTTGGTTGATGGTGTTGTGGCCTCACCAGTATCTATAGTGGTGGATTTTCTTTTCACGATTTGGAGGAATTGGCAATTTAAAAAGGAAATCCTTACAGCATCCATTTTGGCTTGTAAAGATCTCTCCAAAACAGGGACATTGGCTGGATCAGCAGAATTTGAAAGGATGCAAGAGGTACTTTAAACCTGTGCATTTGCCTCAAAAAACCCCAACAGCCAATTCTGTCCCCACCACCCAAAAAACCCTTAAATATTGGCTCTGCCAATGCTGCAAAATTCTGTCCATGACCTCAGCAGTATCCACAGTTTGGGGGGTGACAAAATCTGCAAGATCCTTGCCATTTTGTATGTGAATGCACCAATCCATATACAAAAGTGACAATATTTGGGTTGTGATACTACATCTGCCATGGTGCGGTTTTTGACCTACACCGCCTCCATCCTTGCTTCCCAATGTTGCTAATCAAAAGAGCCCATCAAGCAAAATGGGAAGCAGGCAACGCCTCACTCTTGTTTCAACCAGGTCCTGCTAACAAGGCAGCTTTGCCCAGTGGATAAAGTGAAATGAGCATCTCCCATAAAGGAGTGGGCCTGATCCCATCTTTCTCTAATTAGAGTGGTTATAAAACTTCCTTCAATGTGTTTTCAATTCAGAAGGCAATTATTGAGATCAGTTCCAGTAAGCGGCTTTTTGTGACATTCCAGTTACACAAGAGGGGAAAAAGGAGCTTGACCTACTTTGGGCCCCACAAAACGTATTTGTAGAAACCAGGGTTGCTGTGCTCCCATGTGAACCTTCCCCAAGCTCTCATCTGCTGAGGACTTTACGGTGAAGGAAGGAAATGACCAAAACCAGAATTACTTATTTATTTCAGAAATGGGCAACTTTTGCTGGCCAATATTACCGTATATTTAAGACTGTGATGGGGCTTAGGAGCAAAAAACGAGTGTGGTTATATATCATGGAAGAGTATGGAGATGGGGGTGGTGTTACAGCAATATGCCTATTTTAGGGCTTGTATAGCAGTTTTTATGTATCCTGTATCAAATTGCAAGAGATTTTGTCTTCATGTTTAACCAACATGGCCAGGGAGCTCTAAGTCATAAACAAGAAATCAGGTGCCTGCAACTGTAGGTTGCCGATCCTGGGTTTAGGAAGAAGCCTAAAACTGAAATGTGGAAATGAAATAATGCCCACTTCCCTAGAAGGCATTTGTTAGAAAGGCATCATTGGCTGTAGTTTCTGCATGCTATAAATATGCTTGCAAAACTGGGAATCCTGCCATGGATCCAACAGAAACCCATTTAAGAATTGCATGTTGAAGTCTGTTCCAGGACCATTTGAATTAATGCAGCAAAGAAATACTTGCAAACTAAACAATGGATGATGACATCCCCCCAAAACCCAAAGGGGAGCCTGAACAAAACATCTGGAAACAAGGAACTCTGTGCCATACACACCTCCTTTTCTCCTACTATAACTGAGCAAATTATTACATTGTCTAAGAACATGGAATTCTGGATGTTGATTTCGTAAGCCTGAATTCGGCTGAGCATTTTGGCATTTTCATGGGCTGAATTGAGGCAGACCCTTCAAAGTCCTTCACACAAACAACCAGAACCCACCGGAGCTGCGCAGACTGTCCGCTTCATGATCTAAATGTCTGATTTACCCTCCCGATGATGGGAACTTGCCAAGGGCCACAGGATGAGAGAGAGCAGTTGCCAACTCTGCCAAGGAAATAGACTCTATCATATTACCTAGTACCCAGGAGGGGATCAGGAAGGCAAAACTCTGGATTTTTCCAGAGATCCTTGGGTTGTTTTTTTCTCCACATAATTTTAACTTACAAAATCACTTCTGAACAGCAAAAAGACAAATAGAAAAACTCAAGACAAATAAGGAATTGGCTGCTAAAGCCTCCCAATATCCTTTATTCTTTATAAGCCTCCCAATATCCTTTATTCCATATTTGTCGGAAAACGGATTCTGTTCAAAATGTTCCTGTCCAGGCCCGTTTTAGCAAAGATGCAGAATCCCAGGCAGTGGAGGTGGTCTGAAATTGGCCAAGTTGTTTTAAACAATGTAAGGCTGACATCCAAGAAGTAACTTAAATCGTTCTTACTTGAATGCAAGTCCTGAAAATAGTGCAGTATAGAATATGCGGTAGTGTCCATAGTATAGTCACAACCAGAGGTGGGTTCCTACCAGTTCGCACCTATTCGGTAGAACCGGTTCGTCAAATCTACCGAACCGGTTAGAAGAAGTTCCACCAGTGGACCCGGAAAGCAGGCCACACCTACAGAAGAGGTTCCAAAAATTTTTGAAACCCACTCACTGGTCCTTGGATATGATTATTCTACACTATCATGCTCATATTTATAAAACTCAGTGCCTCTGTGAAAGGTAAGGATGACTACTGCATTTGTGGTGCAATCAGAACATTGCGTGTGTTGAAGTTGTCTTAACGCAAACCAAAGATGCCTTTTAAAAAACAAGTTTACGTCATATTCTTATGCATGCCAGTGCTGTGTGAGAGGTAATTTAAGGTGGTTCTGACAAGTGTCGTCGGCATCTTCATATCCGGTCACATGGGCGGCAAGCCACTCCCATCCGGTCACATGGGCGGCAAGCCACTCCCATCCGGTCACATGGGTGGCAAGCCACTCCCACAAAGGCGGCCACACCCGCAGAGTAGGTTCGAACAATTTTTGAAACCTACCACTGGGACTCTCAACCTATATTGAACATAAATTATGTGGCAAACGTTTACTATAGTTTACTAAAATAGAACATCCCAATCAATTTCATATAAGGGAAAAATACGTTTCAATCCTATAAAAATGTGATCAGTCCTGGATTCCTGAGGGCAGCTCATCCTCCAAATGAGTTGAATGGCTTCCAAATGAGTTGAAACTACAATTCCCAGAATTCCTGGGAACATAGACCCAGTTTATGCAGGAGGGCTGGGTTTGTACATTGTTCAGCTCCCATCACCTCAAAAGGAATTCCGTTTTTTATCTGGTCCCATTAGTGAAATGAATGCCAGGCAAACTATGACTTATTTTTTCTCTTCAGTGTCAGAGTTTTTGCCAAATCTAAGCAACTCCTGTCCAGGAAAAGCAGTTGATATCCAGTTTCCTGCATTATGATGAGATTAATACAAGTAGCTCAAGATTTTAGACCCCGCGTCTTTCAGAACAAAAGTTATAAAAAAAATTATATTAGCATTATAACTATTATATATAAGTATTAGATCAATGATGAACACAAAGAAGGGCCATAATTTCCATTTCATCAATGGAAATTGATAGAAGGAATTTGACTTCTACTTGCCTGGGATTGGAGAGCAAAGTCATCCACCTGAGGAAAATGTGGCCACTTTCATTTGCAAGAAGAAAAGAGATTGTGAAAGTGAAGAATTGGGCTAGCTGCAACTGAAATACAAAATGGAGGGCCGAGGAAGTGGTGGTACAAGTTGCTCTGAAAGAGGGATCTCCAACCTTGGCAGCTTTAAGCCTGGAGGACTTCAACTCTCAGAATTCCCCAGCCAGCTTTGCTGGCTGGGGAATTCTGAGAGTTGAAGTCCTCCAGGCTTAAAGTTGCCAAGGTTGGAGATCCCTGCTCTGAAACAAGGAACAGGAATGAACGACTGAACAAATGAATGAATGCCTAATCATATGGGAAGGAAGTAACACCCTCTCTTTAACATCTAGAATATGAAAAAGCCTCTAATTCCTGTCTTTCTTGGCCTTGGAAAAAAGGATGGAAAAATTTGCTGGACATTAGGGCAAAGGGTTTCTCTGTCTCAGTGAGGATAAGTCCTTCAAGCACTTCAGATGACTTTGACAAGAACAACCTGACTTAAGCCCACACAAAAACACACAGCCACTGCATGACATTGGCCTTAAAACAGTCACATAACATAGATTGAGAAAATATTTCCAGGACCTTTATGCTCCAATCACACAAGGAACCGTATGAACAAAGAAACTACATGTTGGAACTTGCCACCAACACAGTAAAACTTCAGAAATGTTAAAGTGACTGTTACTTTTCCAAAAGGAGAAGGAGCATCACAAACAGCAGAAGATTCAACATCAATGCTAGAGAAGACAGTCCAGGAAGGAAAATCGATGGCATGTTTTTAGCTACGGATGAGTGCCAAAAATTCTTCACGCGTCTTTGGGTCTTCTCTGAATACTCCAAGCATGGTGCTGGTTACAGTCTTACTGTTCATTTTCTGAACCCCTCGCATCACCATACACATGTGCCTGCAGAAGGGAAAGACAGAGAAAAAAAGTCCAGTGGAAATATTTTTGCTGGGGGAAAAAACAGCCTGTCTCTTTCTGCTCCAAAAAACAGCAGAAGTAGAATAGAAAGCTTTAGCTGTAGAATTGAAATCCAACCTGATCTTGATTTCAGTATAATAGCTTGCGAATTAGTTTTTTAAAAGATCAAATCTTCAATATTTTCACTCTCATGTACGCTTTTATTCATGATTAAGCCATGGCATTCACTGAGGTGATGAAACTATATATTCTCCATTAGGGGAGATGATATAGATCGGGGGTGTCAAACTCAAGGCCCAAGGGCCAGATCCAGCCTGCAGGGTCCTTAGATGTGGCCCATGGGGCTGCCCTGGAAACAGCAAAGGACCAGCCTGCGGTGCCTCTGCCAGCAAAAAACCCCAAAGCTCTGTTTTCACTGCAGAGGGCTGCAGGAGGCTGTTGCAGCCAAAAATGGGGCCGGAGGAGGCTGCATGCACCCCACTCCCCAGAGCTCCATTTTCATTGGCAGAAGGCCAGCAAAACAAGCTAAAAGTAAAATGAAAGGAAAGGTGAAATGTTTCCCCTTTTGCATTTGAGCATCTGAGAAGGGACAGAAAAGGAGAAAGGGAAAGAGGAAGACAAAGACAAAGAAGGGAAGAGAGCAAGGAAGGAAAAATAAGGAAGGAAGGGAAGGAAGAAGAAAGGAGAATGAAGAGGGAAGGAAAAAGAAGAAAAGAAATGAATGAATGAATGAAGGAAGGAAGGAAGGAAGGAAGGAAGGAAGGAAGGAAGGAAGGAAGATTATAATGAGAGAGAGGGAAGGTCTGAGGGAAGTCCTGCCTCAGCACTTGGCCACCACAGTGACCCTCGACAGGAGTGACATCGAGCTGGCCACGTCCACTTGCCCACACCCACCCTGGCCCCCTGAGGTCAAACACCTAATGCAGCCCTCAATGAAATCGAGTTTGACACCCCTGAGATAGATAGATGATAGATAGATAATAGGTAGATAGGTGGATAGGTGGATAGATACGTAATTATATGCAGTTCTCCATTTATGCCAACAATTGAGACCAACATTTCAGTTGCTAAGCAAGACAATTGTGAGGTTTGCCCCTTTTTACAAGCTTTCTTGTCATAATTGTTAATTGAATCAATGTAGCTGTAAAGTTAGTGACACATCTGTTAAGTGAATCGGGCTCCCCATTGACTTTGCTTGTCAGAAGTTTACAATAGGTGATCACATGACCCCCCAGGACATCACAACTGTCATAAATACATGCCAGTTGCCAAGCTTCTAAATTTTGATCACATGACTGGAGGGGATGCTGCAACAGTCATTAAACAAATGGTTGCTAAGTCGAGGACCACCTGTATGGAAACTGAACACAGAAAACCCACCCTCTCCCTCTCTCTATTCCTTCTTCCCCCTCTCTCTCCCCTCCCTCTCTCCCTCTCTCTATTCCTCCCCCTCCCTCCCTCCCCCTCCCTCTCTCTCCATTCCTCCCCCTCTCTCCCCCTCCCATCTCCCTCTCTCTATTCCTCCCCCCTCTCTCCCTCCCTCTCTCCCCCCTCTCTCTCCCCCCTCTCTCCCTCCCTCTCTTCCCCCTCTCTCTCCCTTCCTCTCTCCCCTCCCTCTCTCTCCATTCCTCCCCCTCTCTCCCCCTCCCATCTCCCTCTCTCTATTCCTCCCTCATCCTCTCTCCCCCCTCTCTCCCCCCTCTCCCCCTCCCTCTCTCTCCCTCCCTCCCTCTCTCTCCCTCTCCCATCTCCCTCTCTCTATTCCTCCTTTCCCCTCTCCCTCCCTCTCTCCCCCTCTCTCTCCCTTCCTCCCTCCCTCTCCCTCCTCCTTCCCTCTCTCCCTCTCTCTATTCTTTCCTCCCCCTCTCTCCCTTCCTCTTTCTCCCTCCCTCTCTCCATCCCTCCCCCTCCCATCTCCCCCTCTCTCTATTCCTCCCTCACCCTCTCTCCCTCCCTCTCTCCCACCTCTTTCTCCCTTCCTCTCTCCCCCTCTCTCCCTCTCCCATCTCCCTCTCTCTATTCTGCCCTCCCCCCTCTCCCTCCCTCTCTCCCTTCCTCTCTCCCCCTCCCTCCCCCTTCCCTCTCTCCCTCTCTCTATTCCTCCCTCCTCCTCTCTCTTCCTTCCTCTCTCCCCCTCCCTCTCTCGCCCTCCCATCTACCTCTCTCTATTCCTCCCTCCCCCTCTCTCCCTCCCTCCCCCTCTCTCTCCCTTCCTCTCTCCCCCTCCCTCTCTCCCTCCCTCCCCCTCTCTCTTCCCCTCCCGCTCGTTTCTTACCATACAGTCCTTCTCTCCCTCCCCTCCCTTCAATTCCCTGACTCTTTGGACACAGTACAAATTTTGCGTCAACTTACGTTGCCTCAATCACCACCCCAACTCCAGCAGGCTGCAAGGCTTCTGTGATGGCAACAGCAATTTGTTTTGTAAGGCGCTCCTGAACTGCAATGAAAAGGGGGGGGGGAGAGAGAAAAATGAATATCCTGTTCAGGAGAGAATTTCTTAAAGCCACAACTCATTAAAAATTAAAAATCGTCAGTTTTAATCATATTTTCATGGGCCACAAAGTCAACTGGTGAAGAAAGTGCTGGAAGTCTGCTTAATGGAAGGAAGCCTGTCAAGAGTCCAGAGAAGAATCAACTCTTTCCCACTTACTCCTTTTAAAAGCAGGTGCTGACCTCGGTATACGGAATACCACAGCCCAGATGGTCCTCGACTTACAACTGGAACAGGATTTGCAATCATAGACCATCGTTGTCAGGTGACCATGGGACACTGCAACCAGTTATAAAGATGAACCAGTTGCCAAGCAACCGAAATGTGGTCACGTGATTGGGTGGATGGTGGTGGCACATCTTACAACAGCCAGGGAGTGCTTTACCAGCCATAAAGCATCTGTTCCAGGTCTGTCATAACGTCAAACAGTTGTTAAGCAACTACCTACATCTGGAGACAGCCCCCTCCCCCCCCCCAAAGTAAAGCAGAAAAAATCCTGGTGGATGCAACACCACCTTGTGGTGAAAGGTTGGGCAACAGATTTGTCAAATCCATTCAGGTCTCTCCATCAATATTTACTCTGCTTGTATAATTATACATTATACATTAATTATACATTATATATTATGAAATGAGGGGAATATATTTATTGGCTGGCCGTATTATCAAGTCAAAATATATATTTCTGTAGATAATGTATATTTATAAATTGTTCCATGTAGAAATTTAGCTTATTTAGAAGCTAGGATAGAATGCTTCTCACTGATGAACATGCAGATATCCTGCATGGCTCTTATTCTCTTTGGTATTGTTTGCTGTCCAAAGTAACTTCCTGAGATGAGTAGCTGAATGAATGAATGAACGAATGAATGAACAAATTCCATGACTACGGAACTTCCTGTGTAGTGGGATATACTGTACCGGTAATAAATTGTTGACAGCACAAATCAATGCCTTCTTTTTTTAATTGCCACAGCTGATTAATAGCCCTTTGATATTGCATGGCAAATTCTATTAGAATGGCAAAACATACATTTCATTAGGTGAGGAACAAAAGATTGTCACTTGCCTTGTAATCGTCTACTGTATATTTCCACAATCCTAGAAGGAAAAAAAATAAATTCTATTAAGATTACTCTGGAAACAAATTAATGATAAGCCTAGGACAGTACTTCCAAATATTTTCCTTTATTACCCAAAACCACATTTAGTGAACTTTGAGGACCAGTTGTAGATCCTTTCTTTCAGCACTGTTGGAACTTCAAATGGATACCGTACGAATGGTTGTGATTAGATGACATTCTGTATTATAAAAACAGTATCACTGGGTGATCTTTATGTCATTTGTACAAATTACTATTGGCAATTTCATCAATTTTCTTAATAGAAATATCTGGGAAGTTTTTTGAATATATTTTAGCATTCACAGCAATCTTTAAGTCAATTTAAAAGTGTCTCTTGTGATGGGTATGGATTTGTGTATCATTACCCAAAGGGGAAAGAAACACATTTATACTCAATTTTAGGTAACTTATCAACATTTTGAGTTAGCGAATGCCTGGTCTTCAACAGTGCATTTTAACACAGAGATGTAATCCTCCACTTTTCTAACATCTTTTTTCATTGCTGTATCACTTCCTGGGATTTGCAGGGTTTAGCAACACAGGATGAGCCCCCCTACTCTGCTCTATTATACTGTTCAGTAGATGTTCTGGCCCTGTAGTTTTGAAATGTACTTCTTAAGATGGAAATCTCTGAAAGGCCACCAATTCAGCCTCTTTGATCCGCCAGAATCCAGCCTGCATTTGCCTGTTGGCAACCAGGCACAGAAAGATCCTGGGGTCACCCAAAAAACAGGAGGATATGAAAATAAACAATACTTTTCATTGTTACAGTTTAAACAAATGGAACGGGCAAGATGCTGTTGTTTTATGTTGATGTTCACTCTTCTTTTCAAGACCTGCAAACTACACTATCGTTGTCATGAGAAATTTTAGCACTAGTAATAAAGTATCCTGAGATAGAACGGCAGAACTGGCCATATAAGTCTCAACGCAGGGTGTGACACTCCCAGACATAAGCCTGATTCTTGTAATAGAAGAATTAAAGTCATGCTTCAGGTCACCTGTGAAATACAGTAGATGCAATTGGCTTTCTTGATCTGGGAGATTATGTTTGGCCAACAGCCATAATAAGAAGTGCTCCTTAGTGGGTTAGCCAAGTTTGCTTCCAGAGCAATCTCTTCTAGCTTACTTGCCCATCTAGCAAAACAAGGCTATCAAAGTACAGTTCTTAACAACTAAGTGTGGGGAAACAACTGCTTTGCTCTAGGTTTCCAGTAGGCTTCAGTTGCTTGGTGGTAGAAACTTCTCAGAATAATTCTGCCCTGCTTTCTACAGCTCTTTAGATGTTAGTAAGATACCTATTATGGATATCATGGCTCCCTCCAATCTTCCCTTCTCTTGAGCTAACTATACTCGACGCTTCCAAAAATTCCCATAAGCTTTTCTTATAAGCTTTTCTTATCATCTTAGTTGCTGTCCTCTGGACACATTGGTTTATCAATATCCTTTCTAAAATACAGTGTCCAGAACTGAATACAATATTCTAGAGGCAAACTTACCAATACCGAATAGATAAAAATAATAATTTCTCTTCTCTTCATCTTGATATTATTTGTGTTGACGTAGCCTAGTGTTGCTTCTGCTTCTTTCGCAGCTGGGTCATGCTATTAGCTGGTGTAATGCTTATGATCTGCGAAGTTACTCAGATGCCTTTCACATGTATGTCAGCTCAATAAAATCCCTACCCATTTATTTTATGCCCTGGATTAATGAAGCGCTTAACTTTTGTTCCTGTTGAAATACTACAGGACCTCAATACCTACAGTATGTGCACTTCCTTCACACGCAGTGTCACTTTCTGGTCTATTCTTATTCTATAACTTATACTCTTCAACTCTTGTATTTCATTCTTGAGTTTCATCTCCGCAAGAAAAAGCACATTCTTCCAAAAAGCTGTTGATGCATAATCATTAATAACAATTAACGAAATCTGAAAAGTGACAAAATCGGGGTGGCCCTCTGTCTAACTTTATACAAGACAGTCCTCAATATATAAGAAAAGTTAACAAAAATGCCTATCAATGGGTCACAACCCCTAGCCTGAAGACTGAGCACAAGGTGCAAAATTATTTCAATACTGTTTTTCTCAGTTTGGTTAGATATATTGCTAATGAAATCAAAGCAAAGGTTTCTAAATGCAAATTGTACACAAATCTTATCTTCTCTGTCTAGAGATAAAGTTTCTACCTTTTTGGCAATAGAATAAGTACAAACTTTCTTTATATGCAAACGTCTAGCCTCCTCCACTGATACAAGATAAGAAGCAGCTCCTCACAGAGATTCAACTTGCTTTACCATTAACTTCAGTAATGCATTGATTTGTAAGCAGGGAAAGGAAACAATGCTTGCCGTGATTCACAGACAGAAAGAAAATCATCGGATGTGAATGACAAATCAACATGGAACTCCTTACTCGGCTGCTACAATTTAGAGGTAATTTGGGGGGCACCCTAGCAATACTAATCCATTGATTTGTCCTGCCAAAGCTATCCAAAACAAAAGGCTGGTAACAGATTTCAAATAAATCTCCCCAGATGAAAAACAAATTAAGATGGATGAGGCACCATGTAATATTTTCAACATTTACTAATGCAGGCAGATAAAGGACGCCAATTATTACACAAGCAGCCCTTGTGTAAGTCAATAGATGTGAGGCAAGCGAGTCACAAATGTCAGAGTGCCAGAAGGTTTCCATTGATGCAAGAAGCAGCAGATCTTCAACAGATCCCATGGTCAACATTCAGGTGGTTGGCCACAAGCAGGTATTTACAATGGTTGCAACATTCTGGGGTCACATGATCGCCACTTCCAACCCTCCCAGGGGCTACCAACAAGCAAAGCCCATGGGATTAGCTGGATTTGTTTAACAACTGTGTGATTTGCTTAACAGTGGCAAAATAAAACAGTTGTAAAATCAGGTGCCACTCACTTAAAACCTTATTGCTTAATGAGGCAGCCTGGCTGGATCAGCCAATATAGTCCAAGTTCATCTTAACAATATGGTGATAAATGTAGCTCATTCTTTCTATACTATATCATGGTCATACGTTGAGGACGTATTCATTTAGGTTTAGGTTTAGGTTTTATTCAACTTGTATGCCGCCCTATTCCCGAGGGACTCAGGGCGGCTAACAAAACCAAAGGGAAGGGGGACAATACAAAAGGGAAGGCAGGCATTTAGGGAAGACATTTAGTGAAGCGGCAGTAAGTGCTTGCTTTTTGCAGCATCTATTATGTCCAGAACTTGTTATTCGAGAGTCAAAAACTGTCACCCTCAAGGAATCTGTCTTGAACATTAAATCAGGGTTCAAAATAGATGGGATGATGAGATGGTCATGGGGAGATATCTGTTTTTCTTATTAATGAAAAATGTGTGTGTGTGTGTACAAGGATAGGGGAAAATAAGATCGATTAGCCTCTTTTAGAATGGCTAAAAGAGTCCAGGGAGAAAAAGGAATCTGAGATTGTCCTTAAATCTGCCGCTTTTTCTTCTTTCTTATAAGAGGAGATGGAAGATGCACAACCAGCAAAAAGGAACTGCAATATCCCTTGCCAGGTTTCTTGCAATTGTACGGTAGCAAATGGGTGGATCATCCCTGGATCACCCACCTAGGTATACAAACTGCTCACTCCACAATGGTGGATCTGCAACTTGTCTCTAAGACACGCACCCAGTTGGAGTTGTGATTAAGAAGTTGGACTACGAGCAAAGAGACCAAATTGTAGTTTACTTTCAGCCACAAAACCTCACTGTGTGACCTTGAACCAATCACTCCATCTCAACCCAACTATCATAGTTATGGAAAGAAAATAGGTCTTGTAGTTAAGTACATTAGGAAAGTTAATTTTCCAATAAAATGGCCATTCTTCCGATTAAAATGTAGTTTTTGCCTCCAAGCTACTGGGTATGTGATATTTATGAGACAGATAAATACTTCCAAAAAACTGAATCATAACTGCTTATGCTTGCATAGTTCTTGATCCCTGCAGGATACCATGAAGCACATATGGTCAAATTTAACTGAGATGATTAAAACAGAAGGTCATTGTAGAGAGGAAACAAATTTCATCAGACTAAACTGTGAATGGAGGATTTAGTATTTAAAAAATGCCTTCCATGCTTATCATCTGGATGCTAAGAAACATGATCTTGTACTCTTCTGTAAGAATTATCTTATTTTTACTCTCATGCTAAACCTGACCACCTACTTTTATAAACAATTTCTCTGTCTAAACAGAGAAGCTAAAATCATCTCTGAAATGCCCAAGAATTTCTGTAATTCAGTGTTATCAGCATTGGACTAGGTAGTATGAATTGGCATAAAGTAGTTTCTTATTTTTATAAACTGATAAACAACCACGGAGAATGTTTTTAATTAGAACTTTTCCTGCTTGAGTTAATCATGGCATATTTAGCAAGGAGGTGAAGAAGTCATGGTTAGTTTATTTTAGATATCTGGACCAATTCAGCTGGGCTGTGGGGTCCTTAGTGCTCTCTGAGCTTGGTGGCTTCCTTGCAGATGTTTCATTACCAAACTAGCCAAAGCTAGAGCTGATTTACCCCAGACAAAGTTAAACATCAGAGCTTGGATTGACAGGCTAAAGCTCTATTTCTACCATTTCCAAGGCTTTAAACAAGTCACTCTCCGAATAATTTTCATAAAGCTCTGGTACCTCAAATGTGAACCCCCTCTGATATGAAATCATTGTAATTGGTCCAAAATCACTCAGTTGATTGTATGTATAAGGCGAACTCACAGCCTCAACTTTCTAGCCTGAGGTCTTCAACCACTGCATCAAACTGACTCTTTAATGGTTATTACTTAGATAATTTCTATTTACTGGCTGGGCTATGACCAGGGGTGTCAAACTCAAGGCCCAGGGGCCAGATCTGGCTCACAGGGTGCTTAGCTCTGGCCCGTGGAGCCGCCCTGAAACAGCAAAGGACCGGCCCGCGGTGAAAATGTAGCTCAGAAGGATTGCAGGTGGCCTTCTCTAGCTCCGTTTTTCCTGGCAGAGATTTGCAGGAGGCCGTTGCATCCAAAGATGGAGCTCGGGAGCCTGTTTTCGCTGGCAGAGCACTTGGGCCACCACAGGCGCCCTCGACACAAGTGATGTTGAGCTGGCCACGCCCACCTTTCCCCACCAAACACCCCCCCCCCGAGGTCAAACACAACCCTGATGTGGCCCTCAATGAAATCAGGTTTGACACCCCTGATCTAGACAGATATTGTATATAGATAGATTCCCATTGGCCTGAAGACACATCAGTATCACGTAGCATATTGGAGGCATTTTGTAAAATTAAATGGAACCAAGGCCCATTTTGGCAAGGAGTTTAAGAATGAAATTATTCTTATTTACCTCTCTTCACCTCCCACCCCTCCCCAGGCTTCTTCCTCAACTAGGTGCTAATCAAGGATTTTCTGCCTCTCCTCCTAAAGCTTCTCTCCGTGGTGAGGAGATTCCTCCTCTCCAGGATAAAACAGCAATGGACCCACCTGCAGTTTATTTCCAATCTTGGGAATCAAACATGAGGCTTGGGTTTTCCCACGTGAGGCCTTAAAAGATACTGGCCCTCGATTCACAATTCTAATAGAGCTGAAATCTAAAATCCCCAAAATTACATCTCTTTACCCAAAACCCAATTTGATTTGGGGTTTTTTTAACATCTGTGTCGATCATCTTCAGCCATTGATGGTCCAAAACACCAAACCTCCTCACTCTCTTTTAGATTATAACCCTTCCCCCTCTCTTCTGGTGAGACCACCTTACTGGAACCTAAAGAACAACCGAGTTAAATTGCTCAACATTTTGCATATAGTTGAATCTGGGAATCATTTCCCTTATCTCTACTCTTTATCTCTACCTCTGTCTCTGTATCTTTATCTCCTTCAAGTCAGTTTAGACTCCTGGTGACTATATGAGCAAAATCATACCCTTTTCCTGGCAACATCATTGGAATTGAATTGTTGTTGTCATTACCTTTATCATTGGGTTAAAAAAAATGGCTCTCCCAAAATCACCCAGCTGGCTTTGTGCCTAAGGCAAGATTAGAACTCACCACCTCCTGCTGCTCTAACCTAGTGCTTTTAACCATGCCAACCATGCCCGGTGCTTTTAACCATGCCATGCTAGTTTTACTTTGGTTACCTGCAGTTAAATAACTCACATTTTTTAAGCATTTGTTTCTCTTACCTTGCAAGCTTGCTGAGCCCAAGGACTTGTTTGTTGGGAAGGTAACCTATATGCACCTAGACAGAAGGAGAAACAAGTCATTAAACAAAGCTCAGGGCTTACTGACCTGGGAGATTCATGCATGTGCACCCATGCCATGTCACGCATGACCCAGAAAGTGACTTTATCAAAATTGGTGAGTGAGTGGAGCAAACATGCATGCCGTTGCATAAGTTTTAAAAGGTCAAGGATAAAGAGAAATCCAACATGCTTGTGAACTCACTTCCCACTTTTTCCTTTCTTTCCTGTAAAGAATAGAAGATGAAATCAGAAATCTTTTACAGTTTAGTATTTATTAAGCTTATTGAAAAAAACCAAGAATGGCTACGTAAGTCTGAGAAAGTATGGAAAGATTTCCTAACTTGATATCAATTTGTTGAAAATCTGTTAAATCAGAAATAAGTGGGACACATTACTATTCACTTCCTATCAAATGAGGCACATCTGAGCTTGTAGCCCAGGAAAAGATGTTTTCTTTAGTAGTTCAGTATATTTATGGACATGTTAGCAAATCTGATAAAGACAGGATGCAAAGATGGGCAATGCAGAAGGCAAACAATCTCAGAAACAGCAAATGAAGCAAAGAGATGGCTCAAGGCAGAATTGGGCAGCTTCTGACCTTAAAGCTACCTGCAACTTTTGGCCTCTGTTTAGACTTCTAACAAGAACAATCTGTTCCACTGTTCAGCAACCAAGGGGAAAAAAGATGACTTAAATAAGAGAGAAAGAAGAGTATGCCCAAAAGAGGAAAATGGGTGGCCTTATCCATTTTTGGTTGTGGCCCTAATATTTGTTCTGATCTAGGCTTTCCCAAAAAACATGAGGCAGAGTCTTGGTCTCGACAAAACCTCTTTTATTAAACGAATGTGAATTCCTCTCATTCACATTCAGCAAGGCCTGGCAAACAGTCTTTCAAAGAAATATTTCTGACTACGGACCTTATCTATCTTGGAAAGCTGCCATGAAAATATTTTTCAAATGAGGTGCTGTGCAAGGAAAGACTAGGGACAGAGTCTCTGAGATTCACGGACAGATCTTCACACTCCTGAAATGAATCTAACAACCAAATGAATGGATTATTTCCTGCAAAAGCCCATTCCCCTTTCGCTCCTCTTTTATTTCCTGCGGGGGGGGCAATCACCTTCCACCTGTGACTTTATTCCCAAGTCTACCCTGATTTCTGAGTTGTTCTTTTCTTCTGGGAACTCTGCACACGCACCCACTGGGAACAGGCTCTAGCTGTTCCTCTGCCTCACCGCTGTCTAGTTCCGTAGGCACCTGATCACTGCCAGACAGCCTTGGCCCCGTCTCTGCATCTGGCGCAGAGCTCTTGTCCGAGCTTTCCCCAACCTCCAGGATTGGTCCATGCTCTTCCCCAACCTCCTCACTGTCCTGACTCTGCTGCCAGCTCTGCTGGCTGCTGGTGGGGCACAACAATACTATTGCTTTTGCCCTATCTGCTATATGATGTGGCCCTTTGATTCTGCAGCCC
The DNA here is from genome assembly GCF_051295495.1 of Thamnophis sirtalis. Classification (NCBI taxonomy): domain Eukaryota; kingdom Metazoa; phylum Chordata; class Lepidosauria; order Squamata; family Natricidae; genus Thamnophis; species Thamnophis sirtalis. The sequence goes on along the minus strand of NW_028261381.1, from coordinate 153,536,408 downwards.
TGGATAACAAATGATGCTCGCTAATAGCTTAGGGCCAAGGCTGATGATTCCCTCCACCTGGCTACAAAGGATTTCAGTTTGCTCAAAACACTGGTCATATATAAGAATAAAGATTCATGGATATCTACAGCTACAATTAACTGTCCAGGAATTAGGGAGCAACAGAGCAATTTTGGCTGGTTTTAAGTCAGGGGCAAAAGGTCATATTGCTCCAATTTTCCCATATCTAATACCCTGCAAGTTTGAGAGACTAACTCCCATTTTCTAGGTTTCTCATGGCTAATAGGAAATCTTAGGGCTAAAAAACTGAAGACATTTGGGCTTGGTATATGTTTTCCATTCTACCCAGTGAAGAGTATAACAATTTTGATCTATTTAACACAAGAATAAAACTAGAATCCTGATTAAACTTATTTCTATAGCTTCTTTGCAGGCTGGGTCTGGGAAAAATGATGTTGAAAGGGTTAATCTCAGACCATGATACACTTCTCTAATCCATGGCTCTTCATGTCCAGGGTCTGAACTCCCCAAATTACTAAGGAATTTGGGAATTGAAGCCCCAATTAAAGAGCACCAGTATAAAATCACTGTGTAGACTCCATAGAAATTACTAGTTGGTTTAGCAAAAACAAGGGCAAAGGCTCTCTAATTAGCTGGTAAGTATTAAAAATTAAACATCAACATTATACATACATACATACATACATACATACACAGTAAAAATATTGGGCTTTCTGTCTGGATGGTCTCTTGTGACGAGCCGATGGACAGAGAATGGAAGCAGTTAGCTTCCTCCCATAATTGGGGCATACCAGGGGTTGTGACACTATATATATATATATATATATATATATATATATATATATATATATATATATATATATATATATATATATATATATATATATATATATATATATATGTGTGTGTGTGTGTGTGTGTGTGTGTGTGTGTGTGTGTGTGTGTGTGTGTGTGTGTGTTTGTGTGTTTTTTATTTGTGGTGATAAATAAATAAAGGGAGACTAGTATAGATCTATTTCAAACTATTTAGCTCTCATCAGCTAGCCATACCCTGACTGGGATTTGAAAATCTAATATATATATATATATATATATATATATATATATATATATATATATATATATATATATATATATATATATATATATATATATATATATATATATATATATATATATATAGCGCTCATATATATATGAGATATATATATATATATGAGAGCCATATCGTATTTAGAATGTAGAAAAGTAGATATTGTTACATTTCATCTAATGAGGGAGGGAAAGTGAAGAGAAAGTGTTTCAGAATTCAGTTTTGTGGCCATTCAATTTAAAGAATGTAAGAAACACAGCCAAGTTTTTTTTTCATAGATTCTATAATTTTTCCTGCATGATAACCAACATGCAACCCAAGGACACCATGAATCATTTTTCTAAGCAACTTTGAGCAACTCAAATTCAAAATTCCTCTAAATTTTTGGGACATCAAAAAGAATTTTGGAAAAGGGCCTTTAGGCTAGGAAAGAATTTTCTTCCCAGACCTCAAAATTTACTGGCTGGTTTAGCAGATCAGAGGAAGCAGCTGTTTAATGAGTATAGTAAAGAATGGATCCTAAAGAGGAGAAAAGCATGAAAGCAAGTTCCAACACAAACACAGAGAATGACCTTCTCAACCCAAATATGCCAGAAGATACAATGTTGAGCCATTGCGCCAAGTCATACTAGCCCAAGGAAAACCATTGATTAGAAATCTGGCCTATAAATCATGTGTATTTCTTTTAAGTTGACTACCAGTGAGACTGCCTTTGTGAACCTAAAAAAGAGAAATAAGATGCTGAGAAATCAGTTACTTGAGGAGTTGGCATAGAAGGTTGGCATTGTCTGTCTCATAAGAATTATTTGGAACAATACCAGGAATATCTGATTTTCTGGAAAGAACAGACTATGTGAAAATAATATGTGAACAATAAATTTTAAGTCTAACACTAAAAGTCTAGGATTTTAAGACCGATATCTCACTCAGAAGACTAAGAGTAACATAGCATAACTTATTCCATTTGAAAGAAAAGGAAACAAATCATCACACAATAAGATAATTAAGAAGTAATTATATATATATATACACACACACACACATACACACAAATATACACACACAGACACACACAAACACACACATACAGTAGGAGCATGATGGTTCAACAGTTAAGAAGCTTGTCGGCTGGAAAGCTGTCAGCTCAGATTCAAGACACAAGGTAACAAGGTGAGCTCCCATTACTCCTGCCCACCTAGCAGTTCAAAAGCATGCAAATGCGAGTAGATAAATAGGTACCACTTCGGTGGGAAGATAACAGTGTTCCATGACCATGGAAGCGTCTTCAAACAACATTGGCTGCCTTGGATAAGAAATGAAGATGAGCACCATTCCCTAGAATCAGACATGACTGGACAGAAGAAACCTTTACCTTAATATACTGGTACATTAGTATCCACAGATACTAGTCGTTTTGAAGATCTTTAAATTCAGAATCTGAATTTTAAGTGTATTGCCACTTTTTCTCTCTCAGGGCAAGCCTATGGAATATCTGCCTGTTAATGGCACAATATACAATGACTCATCTGCGCTTTCTATATTATATGCTTCATTTAATGTGTTCACAAATGTTTCTCATTGTTTTTATTTAAGAAGGGAAAAATGCCATTCACAGAATTTAATTTTCTCTACAGAGGAAAACTGGGAGAGAGCAATATATGCTAAAGATCTTATGAAATACAATGCAACAGAGAAAGGGAAACATCAGTTCAAGTCATTGATGAATGTCTTGTGATCTAGGACTATGTGGCCTTCAAAAGTCCCTTTGCAACCAGCCTTCAAAGTTTTCTAACTCTTAACTTTTCAGCTTGACTCCTGATACCTAAATGGACACATGGAACTCCCCAGTAATCTCCCTTCGAAATATCAATCAGTTCCAACCCTGTTTAGCTTTGCTGGAGCAAAGTCAGTACAGGAGTTACTCTTTGTTGAAATCCTTTCTGATTATAATTATAAAGAACTGAAACATGGTTTCCTGACATTTATAAGGTTGGAAATCCATCAAAACTATAGAGGAAGCTGTAAGATAAGCCAAGCATAATTTTTAAAATCGAAGACAATCTCCAACACCCTCTTCCAAAAAGCCTGACCCATCATTCTTCCACCCAAGGTGGCCTTTGCCCATTTAACAACTAGCTTCTCCTGGCTTAAAGCTACATATTTTTAAACAGTATTTTTAGTAATAAGTAGGGAAGGGACTCTGAGTCAATTCGATCAGACAGTATCAGCATTCAGAATTCTGCATAGCTAGGCTACGTGGATATGAAAAGGTTCCCCTGTGAAAGGAATGGAGAGGAGAAATAGGGAAAGTAAAGGTAAGTAGCAAAATTGTTCTTACTGTGCTACGATTAGGCCAAGGGCATTTTCAAATGGGTCTCTTGTGACCCAGAAGAAGTCAAAGCTTATGTCTGTGATGATAAAAATTTAATGTACAGATCTCTGCCCGCAAGGTGTGCCCGCCAGGGGTATTACACGAAGGGCTTTGAAATGAAATGTCAAAAACTATTAGGAGAGAAATCCTGGCTGGTGCAGGGTGATCGAAGCAAGAAGAAAACTGACAGCGCTCTTGCTAAAGAAAGGTGAACATTGTGCTTGGAGGGTTTTCTGTGGAGGTTAGATGGCCTTGACCCCAGCGCTCATTCACTAAAAGCCTGTAGAGTCCAACAAGCAAGTTGGAGTCTGACTTCAATCCATCCTTGCTTCTCTTTTGTCAACTTCCTGAAACTTCAGGTCTTCATAAACACCTGAACCTGTAAACCTTTTTAAACCTGAATTAAATTAAAATGAACACATCATTATATCCAAAACGCATAAAAGCAATACATTCAGAGGTGGTATTCAGCCGGTTCTCTCCGGTTCGGGCGAACCAGTAGCGGCGGCTGCAGGAGGATCCTCCCACCTGCTCCGACGTAATGTGCGAGCACTGCACATGTGCAGAAGGTGGTGTGCTTGTGCAGACGAGGCCCATGAGCTCACATTTGTGAACCGATAGGGAAGGTAAGTGATACCACCTCTGAATACGTTTACTGTTATTTCTTCTTTTCAGGAAATTTTAGGACAGCCCCTAGCACAGTATAACGTAATGTAACATGACATAATATAACATGACATAATATAACAATAACATGACATCTCTTATATAACTTAATATATAACATAACATAGCACATAACATTATTCTGCACCAGATAAGATTCAGTTTGCATGTTTGAAAGGGCTCCCTTCTAATAATATACTCAGGTACAGACTTGAGTCTGACATCGATTACATTTTTCTTTCCCCCTTCCTTTTATTCCAGCTTCTCTAACAAAGATTAATTCTAAAGCTTTCATTCCACAACATTTCCTGTGTACATAAATACATACTGTTAGGAATATAATCTAACGGTTGGGTTGGCAATATATAAATCATGTAACAATGCTATATCTGTTTCTTTAAATCATGCTGTAAAATGTGATTGGTTGCTGTTTTCCTCAATCAGCCATAAGAGAGAGCCAGAAAGACTGTTAGCTCTCTGTTCCTTAAATGCTGGGCTGATTTGGAAGCTGGCTGTTAGAAAGTGCCGTGAGCTATTGTAAGTTTTGCAACTGCTAGCAAACTTTGAGTACTGAACTGATTATGATACTGGATTATGTTATTTGGATTACCCCTTAACTGAAAGACATTGATGACTGACTGTCTTATCCGTGTATGACTTGGACTATTTGATGGACTCTGATACCTCTATTTCCATGAAAGTAAAAGCCTATTTAAACTACAGTGTCTCTGTATGCTGGTTTGTGTGTTCTCCAACACAACTCCCACAATGCTTCTCTGAACACACTCGCTCTCCCAATGGGGAGCTTACCTAACACATACTGATCTAATAATTTTAGTAGTAAACAACATTATGCAAAATACAGGGGGGAAAACCAAGAAGTTGTAAGAAAAAGAAGCTAAAGCAAGAAGAAAAGAGGAAAGGAAATCTAATTTATATCAGATCATTCACCACACCTCTAGCCTCATATTTCCAGACTTACAAAACATCCTTGTTTCCATCACACTCCATACCCATAGATAGTAATCCTCATTCAGCAACCATTTGAAGTTATGCCAGTGCTGAACAAGGAGATTTATGACTGCTCCTTGTAGTTGTGGCTATTGTAACATCCCTGCGTTCATGTGCTTATGATTCAGGCACTTGACAACCAATTCACAATTATGATGGTCTCAAGTCATCTGATCGATTTCTGTGACCTTCACTGCAGGCTTAACAAGCAAAATCAACAGGGAAGACAACAGAAGGTACAAATTGTGATCATGTAAACTCAGTGACTGCATGGGATTCACCTAATCCCCAAATTTACCCAAAGCATAACTGCAGTTGTAAGTCAGTGTGGACACATGACACTGCGCTTAACAACCTTGTCACTTAGTGTGGAGTTGCTGGTCCTAATTACTATTGTTAAGCAAGGACTATCCATATTTCCTTTTGTTCTTTATAATTCTCACTTTGCTCTTATTCAGGTTCTCATCAGATCCATCCAACTACACTCTTTTCTATCCTCTCAGCAAATACACACACACACACACACACCTCTGTTTTGTGATCAAATTCATTCAATGTGTTTTTGTATTTGTATTCAATCCATATTCATTCAGCACTCATTTATTTATTGCACTATCACTTCTTATTTTGTTATACAAACACACCTCTTAACTAAGTCTCTCCCACATCACTGGACTTACTTTTCAAGAATTGCTGGCCAGTGTTGATGGTGACCAATCACAAGAATTTTTGCCTGCTCTGGATAGGGTTGCAATCTCCCTGAAAGTCCAGGCACACAATTGGGCTGCTTGTCAACCCTATATTTCCTCTGAGTTCTCAGATAAGTGTGGTGGTGAGAGGCATTTAATTTACCAGCTTTGCCTCCGCTTTAATAGGCCTCTATAATCCAAGCTGGTTACCTCCTGAATAGTTTACATTACCATAATGCACCTTTGTGTGAAATATACTTCAGAAGGATACTTGGAAGTTAGGCAGTGCCATCGTAAGTATCAAGATGGGTGGGAAGAAGGAGCAAATGACAATAGATGCATAATGATTCCAAGGAAATGCTGCAAATTATCTAATCAACAAAAGAGAATATTTGTAGCTCAGCTTTGAACTGTAGGGTCCTTGGTCCTCTCTGAGACTGGCTGTTCTCATGCAGGTGCTTTATTACCATACTAGGCAATCAGTGTTAGAAGGAAGCGGGGGGTTTGCTTTGCTCTCATTTTATATACTAGAGCAGAGGTCACCAACCTTTCGGACCTCAGGGACCACTAAATTCATAATTTTAAATCCCACAGACCACTAATATGAATTAGTGACGGGATGGGGTCCTTCAAGCACTTAGCTTGGCCACCTGTTAGCAGAGAGAAGCACCCAGGGTCAACCCAAGCTTTGCTGTCCATTACAGCTAGGAATCTCAAATACAGCCAAGAATGAACATTTGTCTTGTAGACAGCCTGGGCGCTAGATTGGCCCCCTGCAAACTCTGTCTCTCGAGGAGCCTGGCTGAAGTTTGGTGCGCTGCTCACTGAAGTGCCTGGACTCCCAGGGAGGGAGGGAAGGACTGGAGCTATTAAACAGGAAGCCAAGCTAAATGCCTGAAAGACCCCATCCTGTCAGCGAGCAGGATTAATTGCTCAGGCGGGCTGTATCCAATCCAGGGACCGTAATTTGAGGATTCCTGATTTAGTGCAATATAAAAAATGAAAAAATGCAAAGATTTTTCTGTGGACTACCAAAATTTTCTCACGGACCACCAGTGGTGACCACTGTACTAGAGCAGCTACTAGTATATAAAATAAGAGCAAATCACACTCTCTACTAGCACTGATGATGCTACCTAGTTTGTTAATGAAACATCTGCAAAAAAAAAAAACCAACCAAGTTCAGAGAGCACCAAGGACCCCGCTTATGTAATCAAATAAATAATGGTCACAAATATATCAGGTCAGCATTTGCACAATGGCATCATTGAACACATTTCAGCAGCAGCAGCAGCATGCCTGATGGCCTGGTTTCTATGGAGTGTCTCTTCCTGGAAGAAAATAAAATCATCCTGGCTCAATTTCAAAATACTTCTTTTAACATTTCCCATGTCACTAACTGGGAGTTGTACTCATCCACTAAGGGTGAGCTGGAATCATCTAACACTAAGACCTGAGTTGTACCAGATTCAATGCCCAATGAATTATCACCCCATTGTTTAGTCTTTCATAACCTCTGATGTCTGTGAAATACAACCTGAAAACTCACTTTCATAAGCTGGTATTTACTTGCTTAAGCACACATTACACCATGTACTAAAAGCTGCTTTAATATCATGATGTAAAGTTTTACTGTAACATTCATTTTGCTACATGATTCATATGTTTGCTTATTTTAACTAAAAGTATTACAGGCAAATTGAAATTGTAAATGATTATAGGCTCATTTTGCTAGGAACATGCAAGCCAAAATTTGAAAAAATAAAAAAATCATTCATCCATTTTAAGTTATTCCTACCATATGCAGCTCCCATTCCCATTTTAATCAGCTCAATAAAAGTAATGTTCTATCAGTTTGGAATTATTTTTTATGGCCAATGTACTTTTCTTTATTAAGAAAATAAATATGATTAGAATTGGCACTATTTTAGTGCCACAACACAATGTGATTCTTCCAGATTCAATTCTACTTTATTTTATTTTTACTTGTTGAAAGAACACAAGAAACCCAGCATTGTAAATCTTCCCACTTCCACTGAATAGACAGGCAGACAGTTAAGTGAGAAGTTGAATGAGAAGAGCAGATATTGAGATAAAGCAAAGATGAGTGTAGCTATTAGCACTGAGTAATGATCTATAAAATGACTGTTCCAGAGGAGCAAACAAAGTGACATCAATTTTTTTAACTAATTCATTCAGCCTTTGTTCTCAACAGCTGTGCTTCCCCCTTCTTTGAGTCACAGGATACAATCAAAATAACCAAAACACTCAATCTGCACTTATGACACAAAAACCCAGACACAATAAATGGACATATCTATTACATATCCATTCGTGGCTGTAAGCGGACTCTCTATTTATTAAACTGGGTAGCATACATGCTTAAAACATTTTGCTGCCTGAATGGAGTAGTAAATAATCCTTTGACGTCACCTCAGTCAAGGTACAGAGCTTTGACAACTGATTAGGGTATTTGGAGAGATGATGCACTAAATGCCAAGAACACCTGCTCCTTTATGAAATAAGGTTATTTATTTCATGTAAGTATAAATGAAACATATTTAAAAATTGAAGAGCAGCAAATAAATTATGGACTGGGTTGCCTATTCACAACTCCTCAAAAGCTGCACTTTGAAACTCTATCTTGTGATGTTAACAGTTGGGCTTCTTTTGCACACGTATGCAACATGTATTTCCTTTAAACACATTTTTGATGATTTTCAAAAGTTTGTCCCACATAGTTTTGCAAATCAAGCATTTAACAATGATTGGCTTATTGATTCTACTGGTACTTTATAGCAGAGAAAAGGAAATTAAAAGTTTACCTTTCCGATAAATGGAACCAGGTGATGTTCACACATTGAAAACATATCAATATCCTTCACAATCACCATCTCATCATGATCTTCATCAAATATGGCATCATTGAGTACATCTGAAATCAAGACAGGCATATGCAACTATTACTTGTCATTTTCCTTCTACATTATTTTATTTGAATGTGTAGGCTATACCATTATCCAAACATGGATTTCAAAGAGGTGTACATTCAATATGGGAAATGAACAAAATTAAAAACATAAAGTGCAAATTCATCATCCAAATTACAATGTTACATTACTGAGAACCAACATTCTCAGGGCAGTTTTGAAGTGTTACTTAAACATTCTTACCCCCAACAATAATTTAAAGCTGCTTTGAAGCTCCTTCCTTCACAGTGACACTTGAACAACAGTGACACAATATCTTGCACCGTTTAATTGTTCTTCCATTTTTTTCTTTTTGTTATTAAAAAACCTAATACCAGTGATACAAGATGGTTTGTTCTTTTACACATAGAATACCTAGACATTGTCTTAACCATAAATTTAACTATGTTTCATTCATTTCCACTTCCTTGGACCATTCTTTAAAATTCTACCACCTCCAAATTGTGATAGGACATACACAAATATACACAGTTTTACAGTCTTGCTTAAATTTGTAAACCTTTTTGAATATTCAACATTTCTGCATCAATATGACCACAAATATGTAGCTTTGGATCTTTTTCCTTAATAAATAAATGAACAAACGTTATGTTTAATGACTCATTGGCTTACATGGTTCTGTTTATCCAGTTTCAAGACTTTTGTGGAGAACAGGTCATAGGTATAAAGAAACACTGGAAATCGAAAAGGCACGAATGTTTAAGAAACACCGTATGTATCCAATAGAATAAATTTCCCATTTTATATTTCCATTTGTTTTTAAGGGCAAAACTTTATGATGATACATATCCTATGAATTCTGTAGCAGAAATATTTCTCAAACTGGCACAGGATTTACTCTTTGAACTTGCAGCTTTTGTTCCCAAATTCTGAAATGTCTAGACTTAATTTATAGAAGCCAAACTGGCCCTGGAGTTAGTCAAACCATGTGCAAAGAAAACCAATTAACCACAATTTAAGGTTAAGTTATAACGAAGGAGTTCATATGAAATTCATCCAAACCAGAGGTGGGTTCCGGCAGGCACTACTGCTGGTTCGCTCGTGGGTACGTTGCATGCACATGCACAGTGCAATGAAAATTGTTCTGTGCATGCGCAGAAGTGAAAAGTAAGATGATGACACCTATGGTGCTGCCCGGAGAACCAGTTCGGAGGCATGGCAGGCCTGGGGCACTGCCAGTTCCAGCGGCCCAGGCTGCCAAACCACTACCAGATCAGCTGAACCGGTCCAAACTGGTAGGAATCCACCACTGGTCCAAACTAATAACTTCATGGCTTAGTATGTGAACCCAGACATAAGACATGGATTGTCAAGTTTGGAACTCAACTTTGCAAGGATCTTGTTGACTATAATGTAAAGATTTCTCTGTATCCATTCTTCTCTATTAAAAATTTGAACAATCATAGCCTATCTCACAAGTATATTATGGAAACTGACACAACAGCAATCTGGAAACCTAGTTAATATGGTAGTCATAACATAAAATGTTTCCTATAATTTGTTATATTACCAGTTTATTCATCCAAAGCAGTTGGGATAAAAAAGAAAAAGGAATAGAAAGGAAGACTATAAATAAAAATGTAACTTGATCTCATGTTGCCTTTTTTTTTCACACTTCTCGATATTTTTAAGAATTGATCTGAATAAAGACAAGGGATTTGATGCCATGAAAAGTTTCCTTCTCATCTTCAGGTGACCAAAAAGCTAATATATAAACAAAATCAACATCCATGCCAGCCACTTTTCCTTTTCTGGCTTCTGCTGAGATATATCCCTTCCAGTTATGAACACAAACACATATACCAATGAACTGCCCTTTAGGCCAGGCGAGATATGCTATCAGGGGTGGTTTTAATTTCCTGTGTGCTGCCAGATAGACGCAGGTATCCCTGACAACCAGAGTTTAGAGGCATACAACTGTTTTGTTACGTACTGTCCATCATTGGCAAGGTCTTAAGGAAGCCAGGCATGTAAACAGGGGACGAGGGCAGGGGGGAGAGGAAAGATAAAATATTATTCCAACAAAGAGGCTCAAAAGAGCAGCTGTGACTCAGTTGGCTTTTCAGCACTTCCCTTCCCATAAGTCATTTGCCTCCAGCAAAACCTCTGTGTATTAACAAGTTCTCCTCCAAAGTTCAGCCCAGGCAACAGATTGTGAGGCAACCACTAATCTCAGGAGAGATGCCAATCCAAGTCATGGGTTGCATGCAACCTAGCAATAATCTGGTTTTTCGGGATAAAAAATAATCTAGTTCAGGATATGCATCTATTATTCCAATAACACGTGCATGGAGGAATTATCTAGATTAGCTCACTCAACACCCCCCCCAAGCAGCTCTACTAATTTTTAGATTTGCTTCCCAGAATAATGCAATCTGTATTCACCTATTTATTCCCATTGCAATGGCTTGTTTCTAGGTTTTTGTAAATGCCTTTTTCAACTATGAGGAAAGGACAACATTGTCAATGCAATGGACTCTTTAGGCATGCCAAAGGCTTTGTTTCAAGAATGAGGCTGCTATGGAACAGTTTCATAGATTTTAGGTAATAAAACATTTTGCCCCTAAATATTTAGGGGCAAAATGTTTTATTACCTAACACGTATGAAACTTTTCAGGTTTGACTCCTGGTTGATTACATCCAGGCAGTTTTCTTGTCTATGCTGGCTGGATGATTATGGAAACTGACATTCACCACATATGCAGGTAGGGGGAAGGCTGATATAGAGGATCACATATGCTACAACTATACAACACTTTCCTGACCGTTAATCCCACTGAATTCAATTAGCTTTACACTTGTGAGTAGAAGTCAACAGAACCAGTTCCACTAACCATTGCTATGAGTCTCTGTACCAAATTTTAAAAGGAACTGACATTCATCTACTGTATATTGTAAAAAAAAGGCAGTAAAAATATTTCAAATCACCCAGAATATTTGATCTGTTGATCTAAATGTCAGCATTTGCCACTTCAAAAAATGATATCGGATCCTGCTTGTGTGGCATAGGTAGTTAAGATATTCATAATGAGCTTTTTCTAAGGCAGGGGTGTCAAACTCGCAGTGTCACAGTGGTGTCACATGACATATAATGACTTTTCCCCCTTCACTAAACCGTGCGTGGGCGTGGCCAGCAAGTGACGCATCTGGCCTGTGAGCCATGAGTTTGACAAACCTGTTTTAAGGAGATCCATATCAACTCACTACTTACTTGCAAACTTCTCTATCTTTGAGCTAGTCATTCTATCTCCAACCTCAAAACAACATTGAATCAAAGAATTAAAACTCCAGATGAATCAGACTTCCATGAATTTATCTATCCTCATTTCAAAGCCCTCCAAACTAGCAACCATCTCCACATCTTTTGGTAATAAATTCCATAGTAATGAGTTTGAGAGTTAGAGAGCCCCAAAGAACCCTTGGTCCTTTGATTTAAGGGAAGAAGAAAAATTTCTCTCCATTGTCATTTTCCAAGCTAAAGAATTACAGACATTCCACCTTTTTTTACAAGGTGTTTCAATCCTTTGAGGTGCTCTTCTTCACTTGTTCCATGTTCTTTTTCAAATCTGTAAACAGAATTGTACGTGGGACTCCAAATGCACCTTCTCAAACTTATAAAAGGACATTACAATGTTGGCATTTTTATTTTCAATTCCTTTCCTAATAATCCTCAGCACAAAAATGCCCTTTCACAACTGTTGTAACTACATCATCACCTTCCTAGTATTATGAACAATAATTCCTAGCTTACTGCTTATCCCTAAATCAAGATCATGTATGAACAAATTAAAAAGCAGTGGTCCAAGCACACAGCTTTCAGGCAATTCACTACATATTTCCCACAAAATTGCCCATTTATGCATTGCTTTCTATTTTAATGAGATTGCAATCCACAGAAAGACAAATACTCTCTCATCCCACAACTATTTTATATATTCAAGATCCTTGAGGAAGAACTTAATGAACAGAAAATCCAAGTTTATATGATCAATGGGATCTCCTCCATCCAGGTGCCAGCTGACACACTCTCTCTCTCTCAAAAAAAGAAATTATTTCGCAGAATCAAGCTGACTTTCCTTCAGGAAGATTTGTGTCTCTATATGATTACTTAATTTTTGTTTGCCATTTCTACCAATATTATATGAACAGATGTTGGTCTAAGAAGATGGCCACTTTGTATATTGTTGCTACTGTCATTAAAGAAATTTGGCTTCATCTTACATAAATTTAAGATTGACCAAATTATCACAGATTCAGTTTTTTGCCTTTAATTGCTACATTTACAATTTATTTTACAATCCAAATTTATAATTTATTTCGCAGGAGATTTATTTATGCCTATGTCTAAGTCTGATAGATAAGGAGAAGAATTTGCCTATCTGACAAAATAGGTGTCACATCTAGGCCAATGGGTTACTCCCAAACCACAAAAATAAAACTTTTTTCAAGAGTCGCAAGTCCTTGCCTGAGTGTTTAATCCACATTTAAATCTTTGTAGGGACACAATCTCTTTTAACCCATAACTAAAGGGATGTGGAATCTCCACACCCAATAATCATATCAGGTGTCTGTCCTTTTGAGTTGAAAGGTTCTGAAGTTGCTGGTGGTGGAACATGGTTGCTTGTAGTCAAGGGAAGTGATGCTGGATAAAAGCAAGAAGCACAGCAAGCAAGAAAGAGAGAAAAGATAAAACCTAAATGAAGGGAAACACAGACTGCGTCAGAGATAAGAGAGCCTGTTGCTATAGAAACTATTTGCATGGCTTTAATGTCACTTGGGCAACCTCTCAAAAGCACCGCCAATTTGATACTCAAAAGGCAGGTCAACAAAATAGAGAAGATATATTTAATGGTCTCTGAGCAACTGAGAATTTACTTCATTCCTAGAATAAACAGAATCATGAGCCTTTTAAAGCACAGAGAAGCCTGAAGTATATTAAAGGCTAACAAATTTATTTCAATGCTCAGGAACTAAAGCATTAAAGTGCCACAAAACTCTTGACTGTCAGAATCAGCCACACAATTAACAGGCTAAGATGATCACTTTAGGCACCAAATGCTGGGCAGTTGACAACAGCTCAAGTCTTTCTTTCTTATCATTGGATAAGGCATCATCTGTAGCTACCAATACTTTTTACTGGAGGAGAACAGAGGAAGGATTGCCTGATATCTTACTGTCCATCTTTTGTCTTTATTTCTGTCTGTGATATATACATAGGGCCTAAGGTTAAAGCTGTAATAGGCATTCACTTGTACCTGCTTTGTTGTCACCATTAGTACACCTTTTTAAGAGGGCTATACTGTTTAACAATGCATCATTATTATTATTATGCAATTGTATCACAGCGGCCAGTTGTTTCGCCAGATTTGGCATTGGTTACTAGTCGGGCCCGACCCAGGGGCCTAGGACGTCGTAACGTATTTTCTTAATATGCGTGCAGATCCAAGCAGTGCGGCTTTTTGCATTTGACTGATGGTGATTTTGTCAATTTTTAACTGTTTTAAATGTAATTCCAGTGCTTTTGGAATAGCACCCAGTGTGCCAATTACCACTGGAATTACTACTGCTGGTTTGGGCCATAGTCGTTGAATTTCGATTTTTAAGTCCTGGTATTTTGCTATTTTTTCATGTTCCTTCTCGGCGACCCTGCTATCACCTGGTATTGCGATGTCTATGATTGTGACCTTATTTTTCTTAACCAGTGTGATGTCTGGTGTATTATGCGCCAGTATTTTGTCGGTTTCTATACGGAAATCCCACAAGATCTTGACCATCTGATTTTCGGTGACTTTTTCAGGCTGATGTTCCCACCAGTTTGTTGCTGTTTTAATATTATAATTTTTGCACAAATTCCAATGGATCATTTGTGCTACTGAATTGTGCCGCAATTTATAATCAGTCTGTGCAATTTTTTTACAGCAGCTGAGTATGCGATCAACAGTTTCATCAGCTTCTTTGCAAAGTCTGCATTTGGCATCATCAGAGGATTTTCCGATTTTGGCCTTAATGGCATTTGTGCGGATAGCTTGTTCTTGCGCAGCCAGGATTAGTGACTCTGTTTTTTTCTTTAATGTACCTGTTGTTAACCGTAACCAAGTTTGTTCACTGTCCACTTTATCTTTTATTTTTTCCAGAAATTGGCCATGCAGTGCTTTGTTCTGCCAACTCTCCATTCTTGATTTTATCACATCTTTTCTGTATTCTTGTTTCGTCTGTTGGGCCTTCAGTAGTTTTTTGTTCTTTACTTCGATTAATAGATGTTCTATTATTATCTAATATTATCCATTATATATTATTTATTACTACTACTACTACTACTACTACTACTACTACTACTACTACTGCATGGTTAATCTTTGGTGAGATTCACAGCCTTTGGGTTAGGGTTAGGGTTAGGACCTAGGAACTGTTAAGGTAACGTCGAAGGATATAAGCTGTTCCAAGTAGGGTGGTTTTTTGTAGAATCAGAATGTTCAAGTCTGATAAATTTAAATTTTCCAAATAGCGAGGTAGCCCTTTAGGTACTGCTCCAAGGGCTCCAATTACAATTGGGACAACACACGATTTCTTTTTCCACAGTCGCTCAATCTCAATTTGCAAGTTCAGGTATTTTGTGATTTTTTCTTGCTGTTTATCTTCAATTCATGTATCTCCAGGTATTGCAATGTCAATGAACCATACTTTTTTCTTTTCAACTATTGTTATGTCAGGTGTGTTGACCTTATGGCCAAGTGCCTGTCAGTCTGAATTCTTCAGTAAAACTTCGATGAGTTCTGAGCGGCTGTTTGCAGCGATCAGAATGTCATCAAAGTAGGGGACAACGCCAGGGAGCCCATTGAGCAAGCGCTCCATGAGACTCTGGAAGATCCCTGGGGCAACAGAGACACTGAATTGGAGGCAGCGACAACAAAAAGCCCCACGGTGGGTGACAATAGTCTGGGCCGCTACCGCAGCGTCATCCACCGGGAGCTGCTGATAGGCCTGTGCCATATCCAGTTTGGCAAAGATGCAGCCCCGCCCCAAAGAATGGAGCAGATGCTGCACCACAGGGACTGGATAGGGGTTTGCCTGGTGGCCGAGGTTGATGGTGGATTTGTAGTTGGCGCAATCCTAATGGACCCATCGGCCTTGACGGGGACCACTATGGGGGTCTTCCATCTAGAGTGGTCGACGGGCTCCAGGATGCCCTGCGCCAACAATTTATCCAGCTCTGCATCTACCTTCGGCCTCAAGGCAAAAGGCACCCTGCGAGCCTTAAGCCTAATAGAAGCAACCTGGGGGTCTAGATTAAGGGAAATGAGGGTTCCCTTGTATTCCCCCAGCTTACCATTGAAGACGTCTGCATATTCGGTGATGACGTCTCCAATGCATTAGACACTAGATGCACCCCCTCAACAGATAACCCCAGGGCAGGGAACCAGTCCAACCCCCATAAAGCAGGCAGAGGCTTTTCAACAATCAGAACAGGGAGGGGCTCATGAAAGGTCCCATAGTCCACCCAGATGGAATAGCAGCCCAGGGTGGGAATTAGAGTCCCCTGGCTGGGCACAGCTGTGCGAAGGAGGACCACGACAGCAGGGAGTGGGACGATCCGGAGTCGACCTCTATCAGGCAGGGCTTTCTTTCTAAGAGCAGGGACACGGAAATCTTCCTGGAATCAGCCATCACTTTGCTGACTGATTCCGAGGAGCCCTCTGGAAGGGACAAAGTGAAGTAATCTTTGCCCCGCCGCTGTGGTCGGCGGTCCTGCTGGCGGCATGGCTGCGCCGGTGGGCCCACTAGTGGGTACTGGGCAGGTGGCTGCTGGAAGGGTGCTGGCAAGGTGGCACGGCAGACCTGCGCTAGGTGGCCCTTTTTCCCGCATCTGCGGCAGACCGAAGCCTTGAATGGGCAAACGGACCTGGCATGTTTGCCCCCACAGCCCAGGCAGATAGAGGTGGCAGAGCTGGCTGGCAGAGGTGGCAGGCCCTGGGCTGGGCCCTCAAAAGGTCAATGTGGTCATCCTCTGGCTCGTCCAAAGGGACAAGTTCGTCTGAGGCAGGCACGGGCAGGAGGAGGAGGCATTTGGAGCTGCTGTATGTCAGCCGTGGACTGTTCGGAGAGCTCTGCGGCTCTGGCCTCGTCCACGGCTTTCTGCAAGGTAATCTCCGCCAGTGCTAGCAAACGGCGCTTCAGGCGAGGGTCTTTTATGCCGCAGACAAATTGCTCCACCAGTGTGTTACACTGGATCGCCGCCGTACAAAGAGACTGGAGGAATTGACTCACAGTCTCAGATTCTTTTTGAACACATTATCTGAATGCGTATCGGCGAGCGATCCATGAGGGCGTTGGAGCGTAGTGGTTGCGAAGCTTGGTCATCAAGGTCCCCCAATTGAGCTGGTACACTGGCAATGGAGAGGCCAGGACTCTGGCTGAGGCGAACATCGCCGGGCCGCAACAGCTCAAGAAAAAACTGCATTTCTCTTCAGGCGGCAAGTTGTGATTCTTGGAAGCAATAAGGTAACATTTGAACCATTCCAGGAATCCGGCCCATGATTCGCCGGCGGTTCCAAACGGAGCAAAGGGAGGCAGAGATGCCATAATGCTGTTTTGTGAGGCGAGAGAGGCAGCGAGAAGGGAGGGAAAAAATATTCGTTCTTCTGCGATCTCCTCGGCTAAACAGTCTCTTGCTTTAACCTAGATGGCTGTTCAGCTAGACCGCCGAAATCCCATCCTTGTCGCCAGTTTAGAAGTCCGGACGAAGGACAAGGCAGGAGGCAGTCTGAGGTAACAACAGCTCTTTATTCTAGGTAACAGCTCGGTAAAACTATGTACATAGGCAGTTCAGCACCTTCCCTGCTTGACAGCTATTTATACGGAGCTGTCAAGCAGGGAAACCAATAGGCGCACCCCTAGCGGCCCACGCTTAGCCAAGCCACGTCTTAACCAATCAGGACGTGGCTTGGCTGTTGCTAGCCACTAGGTCGTAAGTCGAGGACTTAACAAATATTCAACAAACATCTTGCATTTTCCACAGTATTCTAACATCCAGAAGAGTGCTTACTATTTATATCAACAATAAGGAATGCGGTTTCAAAAAGAAGCAATTTTTGAAATACAAAATTTTCAGAGATAACATAGGATCCATAAGTGACTTGGTATCAAAATTATTTCTTCATTGCAATTGAATAAACATGGAAACTAAATAAAACAAAATACTATGTGACAACAAGTCCAAGTTGCCACACCTGTGAAAACAGTATTTCTAAGAGTGACAAATAAAGAGCAACAAAATTTGGCTCTGTAATCACAATCTTTAATTGTCAGATACATCCCTGCCATTTTTAATGATGCAGAATGGAGGAAGGATCACCTGGTATCCTACTTTCCATCTCTATTGTGTTATTGATATGTACATAAAATGGTTAAGGCTGGAAAAACCTAAAGCCACTCCCTTTGAGTTTTTCCCTGCTAATTGCAGTCTTACTAGAAAGTTCTGTGCATTTTGGTAGAGGTGAAAATGTACATTATTGTCCATTTTTCATGTCTGTCTGCCTTTGCCTGCTTTTCATCCCATTTTGCCAATTAACTGGGGATTTTTTAAATGTTTATTGCTGTTTAATAAATACAAACCAACCAATATATTTGCTGATTGAATGGAATGGCTCTGCTTCTTTGCTCTAATCCGGATGCATGGTATGAATGGGAATGTGCTGGGTGGAAACTAAATAGGAAATTACCCACAGTAATTTTCCAACACTAACAAGGTCTGCAAACGCATATTGTCTCTTCTCGCCCAAGTGGAATCAATTGTTTGGAAAATATCTAGTAATTTCGTCACCAACAGCAATGAAAAAAAAGGGGTATAATTTAACGCATACTATGTTACTGAGGAAAATTCAGACTGAAAGCAGGGGAGGGGTGGAACCTTAGCTTAATTTTTCCACTTTTAAAATGGATTCAGACCAAGCAGTTTTAAAACTATGCAAAACATTTAACACAAGAACAGCCATTAAACAAGAGAGAATGGCAGCCTTGCAAAGTTTATAAACCAATGTACTGTACTGAAAACAGCCTGCCCCTCATATAATGACTGCAGCCCGTAGATTCTTTAGATCAGAGGTGTCAAACTCAATTTCATTAAGGGTCGCATCAGGGTTGTGTTTGACCTTGGGGGGGGCAGGGGGTGTGTGGCAGGGTGGGCATGGCCAGCTCGAAGTCACTCGTGTTGGGGGTGCCTATGGTGGCCCGAGCGCTCTGCCAGCGAAAACAGGCTCCCAAGCTCCGTTTTTGGTTGCAACAGCCTTCTGCAACCCTCTACCAGCAAAAACTGAGCTCGGGGTAGAGAGATATGTACATGGCCCTCACGTGCTCCATTTTCACTGGTAGAGGAACCGTGGGCAGGTCCATCACTGTTTCCAGGGTGGCCCCATGGGCCAGATCTAAGTACCACGCGGGCCGGATGCACTGCATGGGCCTTGAGTTTAACACCCCTGCTTTAGATTTAGAAAGTTCTGAAGGTAGGAGATACAGAGGGCAAAGATCAATGACATATCAAAGAATGAGTGGGAGGCCAGGCAGAGTTGCTCAGCTTAATAGGTCACTAGTAATTTTTCTGAAGAGACAACAGCTCAATGGAGGAGATAGGCAGAGCTTTGAAAAGTCCCCATTATAAGAGATTAGTTGGATGCTCATGGGAGAAAATTGCTGGATAAGATCCAAATTTAATATAATAAACCAACTCTCAACATGAACTTTAAAAAAAAACTTAAAAGAAAAGGTTCCTTCTAGACCAGAGCACGGTAAACTGGTAAGCCCCAGTCTCCACTTCTCTGAATTTGCAATCTGAAGATGGACAATCCTTGCAAATGCATCTCTCTTGCTCTCCTCTTGAGTTTCAAGAACAAATATGATCTCTTTACACTCTTGTACTGCTACAAGGCCCACTTTGGATTTAATAATCGTCTCTTCACAAATAGACATGGGACCCAGGGAAGAAGGTTGTTGTCACAACTGATGGAGTTAAGTGAAAGGATAACACAAAGGTTTGTACTGAGGTTGATGACATTTTATATGTTCAGAAAAGATTTGGAGTTAATAAAGCTTAACCGTTGTATAGTGCTTTTCCATGTTCAAAGTATTTCCCTTGTTGGGCAGTTATAATATTGCAATAACACTACAAGGTAAGTTAATACAATTGATACCGACTGAGATTGAAATAGCATGCCAGGAAGGAGACTTGCCTGAAGCTGTTTAGCTGCTAGATTCACACCACTAGACTCAGCTAATGTGAACTTATTGTTCACTATGTTAACTTGTGTAGTGTGTTATGTGAACTCAGCCAGCAAACTCTGTCCAGCTGCCTTTTCCCTAAACCTCATCTCCATCCAGGTTCATTAAATACTTTATCATCTCTACCAGAGGACATCTACTCTTTCTCCATAGCCTAAGATTTTTTCTCAATGGAAAATGTGTGTGTGTGTTTAAAAAAATGCTTGGTGTATTAATAGAGAGGAGCTGAATTACTTCTATGAATGAGATACTTTATTATACAAGTAATTATTATGAAACAATTATAATTGCATTCATTCAGTTCAAATAATTTTTGTTTCCTAGTTCTATCATTTTGGAGGGGATGAGAGAAATACATACACATAACATTCATGCACATACATATATGAAATGCAAGTATGTCATACATTCTTCCCAAAATTACTGAATAATATATGTATACAGTTCAAGTATATTTTGATCATATATTTTTAATGCAATGAATTAGAAGTATGCAAAGAGCTGGAACATCCTATTTTAGCAAAACAATGTAGAAAGGTTTTTAAAATGTTAGATATGTGTCTCTGGTCTTAAAATTCATTTAACACAACAAAATATTGGGTTTTTAAAATTCTGTTGAACACCTCAAAGGATTTTTAAAGACTGACTGACAACTTCAGTATGTTGGAAATGTAAATGGTGGAGGAGATATTGATACATATTTTGGAAATAGTTGTCCTGTTTTGGAGTAATACATGGAAATAAGTTAATATGAACTTGGAAAAAGAAATAAGGATGAAAGATGTTAATGTCATGTTAACATATAATTATCAAAAATGTGGGATTTAATTATGTATAAAGAACTCTGGCTTTATTGTATATGGACTGTCACTCAAAAAGTGGCTTTACCTTCAACCCAAAATCATGGAATTCTTCATCTGGTTTCTTAAAATTTTCCTGACTTTAGCAAATCTTTCCCAAGTTGGTATCCACCAGATTGTAATTCCTATTTTCCTTATTCTGGCTGGGATGACAGTTTATTAAACACACATGAAGGTATCACATGGGAATATTGCAGTGATGGGTTACAAATTTTTTTAGAACCTCTTCTGTAGGTGTGGCCTGCTTTGTGGGAGTGGCTTGCTGGCCATGTGACTGGATGGGAGTGGCTTGCTGGCCATGTGACCGGGTGGGAGTGGCTTGCTGGCCATGTGACTGGGTGGGTGTGGCCAACTTGTAAAATGTGGTGAAACTCACTTAACAATGCTCTTGCTTAGCAACCAAAATGTTGGCTCAGAAACTCTGGCATTTAAAGCATACAAGTCTTAAAGCTGTCAAGTTACAAGACCCTTGCACCCCTAGCCCTTTAGAAAAAAAAACCCAGGGGTGTTCAAACTTGACAGCTTTAAGACTTGTGGACTTCAACTCCCAGAATTCTTCCTCTCGCTCTTCATCTTGATTATGTGTGGATGGGCAGGGGGAGAGAGCTGGAACCGCTTCTAAACAGCACTGTAGATTTGTGGAACCTCTTCTATAGAAGAGGTTAGAATTGGCAGGAACCCACCCCTGGAATATTGGCTCTAAGGAAGTGATGCCCATAGTCACTTCATTCTGCCTCAGGATCGCCAATTTATTTATTTATTTTATTAAATTTATGATGGTCAGCCACTCCAATAGATTCCCATATTTAACTTCATATTATTGCTATAGTGCTGG
The DNA here is from genome assembly GCF_051295495.1 of Thamnophis sirtalis. Taxonomy (NCBI): domain Eukaryota; kingdom Metazoa; phylum Chordata; class Lepidosauria; order Squamata; family Natricidae; genus Thamnophis; species Thamnophis sirtalis. The sequence goes on along the minus strand of NW_028261381.1, from coordinate 153,514,601 downwards.
GGTGTCAAACTCGATTTCATTGAGGGCCACATCAGGGTTGACCTTGGGGAGCCATGTGGGCATGGCCAAATTCACATCACTCATGTTGGCGGTGCCTGTGGTGGCCCAGGCGGGGCTGGGGGGATCCATTGTTTCCAGCGGAGGAAGGCGAGACCAGGGAGAGCACCAAACTCTTGTCCTCCAGAGGAGCTTCACCATCCCTCTCAGGCCATACGGTGACCCCTGGACGGTTACCCACTGCCCTAGAAAGTAGAGGGCAAGCAAGTTTGTTTTGCTAGTACTCTGCCAGCGAAAATGGAGCTTGGGAGGAAATTGGAAATTGCCCCTCATGAGCTCCGTTTTCGGTTCCGACAGCCTCCTGCAGTACTCTTCCAACGAAAACAGCTGCCACTTGGTTGTAACCCAAGCACCTGGTCAGCATGGGCTGGGCTGAGACACCGCAGGTCAGTCCTTTGCTGTTTCCAGAATGGCCCTGCAGGCCAGATTTAAGCACCGGATTCGCCCCCCCTTTACATTTGGTACCCCTGCTATAGTGCTTGAATAAAAACTTAAGTCATCCTAAATGCTGAAAAAAAATGCAGTGCTACATAAGACACACTACTGTAGCAGCTACTGCATATGAACTTTAAAGAAAATGGAATGGAGACCATCCTTCCAGGCCTGTTGAACTGCAACTCCCACAATTCCTGTGAACCAAATCTCAATGGCTGAATGTGATGGAGGCTGTAGTCCAGTGACCCTGGACTGCAGAAAGGGAAAAGCTATCTTCACATTGTTCCTACAAAGCAAAGCTAGAAGTCGGCTACATAAAGATGCAATGGGGAAAGTTTCATCTAAATGATTTCAACCTAGTAAACCTGCACAGCTTTGCATAAACATCTTGCTCATTTTATGTCTGCAACAGCTTCTGATCACAGGAACTGCTGGACAGAAACTGGCCACCCCATTCTTGTTTTATTGAGATGCCAATTACATGGGAGTTAAAAATATTCAGACATGCTTTTCTATGGAAAAACACCATACACCAATAATAATCAGTGGCATAAAGTCCATGTTTAATCTAGGACAATCAATCTTGAAATGGATACATCGATTGCAATCTTTTACGTAGAGTTAATGTTATGTTATTTCCCACAAAGATTGTGAACATGACTAAGACAGAGATAAAGCCAAGGAAAAGTCTTTGACTTTGTGATTTTCCAGCCCTTCTTATCACTATGCACTGCAATTAATCAGTGGTGAAATACTGCAGGTTGTGAACTTTCCTTTAGCGTTTCTGCCTCAAAACTGTTGGTTAAGTGAGAGGGAGCCTGATCTTGTCAACCTAATAGAATAAATCAATGTTAAATCAACTTTAAGATGTGTAGACTTCAACTCCCAGAATTCCCCAGCATACTGGCTAGGGAATTCTGAGAGTTGAAGTCTACACATCATAAAGTTGCTAAAGCTGAGAAAAACTAGAATAGATGACAAGTAGATTCCTTTTCCTAGGCCTGGATATATTGTAACTATTAGACTGATGGAAATTTTAGCTCAGAACATAAATGTCTTGCCTCTGGTCACATAGAAAAGAGTTTGAGACCTAGTGTCTGTTCATTAAATATGTAAAGTCTTATTTGCTAAAGTAGGAGGACTATTGTTTCATTCTCAAGAAGGCAGTTTGGTGGAGTGATTAAACTATTAGCCTAAGACCAAAGTGATGCAGATTCAGGTTGACCCCCACTCATGGAAACTCACTGGCTGGCTGAGTTGAGTAAGAATTGGCCCAACCTACCTTAATCAGGTTTCTGTTGTGCAGAAAAAATAGGAATACATCAGACATTGACATCCCTACAGGAAAGACAGCATCTAAATCTAGACTGAAATTTAAATCCAAGTGATGTGAGAGAAAGGGAAATAATTAGGGTACTGGTAATTGGAGATGCTAATGGATGCTTTTCTACAGCTGACATTCCTTCTGTTGTACTGGATTATGACTTCTATCATCTCACTATATTTGAAAGCATTAATGCTATTTTTGTAAAGTATCCAGTATTATGAATGCTTTGGCTATGTTCGTACTAGGCAGTAAGCTATGTTTTTTGTTTAAACATGTTTAATGTTTATTAGGCAAAGCATTGTTTATTTATAGGAACGCGGTGGCTCAGTGACTAAGACGCTGAACTTGTCAATCAGAAAGATGGGCAGTTTGAAACCCTAGTGCTGCGTAACAGATGAAGCTCCCGTTATTTGTCCCAGTGTCTGTCAACCTAGCAGTTCGAAAGCACATAAAGAATGCAAGTAGAAAAATAGGAACCACCTTTGGTGGGAAGATAACAGCATTCCGTGCACCTTCGGCATTTAGTCATGCCGGCCACATGACCACGGAGACGTCTTTGGATATCGGTGGCTCTTTGGCTTTGAAACAGAGATGAGCACCGCCCCCTAGAGTCGGGAACGACTAGCACATATGTGCAAGGGAAACCTTTACCGTTTATCTTTACCTAGTTTATTTATTAGATTTTTATCCCACCTTTATTGCTTCATAAGTAACTCAAGGTGGCAAACATATATAATATTGCTTCCCCCTATGCAACATGCTAACCACTGAACAATGCTTTGCACATCACAGGGACTCAGATCATTCAGTACTAAGTCATAAACAAGCAAATGACACTTGGGACTAAGGCAAAGGTGCAACCCAGCCCTTCAGTACTGCTGTATTGGTCAGGATTATGAAAAGCAGAGGCAGCCGTATTATTTATGATGCAACTGAGGGAAAGGATCCTGCTGGTACTCCACCCTTGTTGTTGGTAAGAGTTAATATTAACATCTAGTGACTACATGGGCAGATCCATGCAGTTTTCTTGGCAAGATTTTCAGAAAGGATTTGCCATGCGAAAGTCCCGATATTTCTTAATTTCCCAGTCTAGGGCTCAGAGCAAGTAACCAGCCCAAAATCACTCAGCTGGCTTCTCAGAAGATGAGAACTCTAGCTTGTCTGCCAGCTCTTAATCCACCACCTTTGACTATCATTTATGAAGCAATTGGGCGAAAGCATTCTGCTGGCATGGCCCCACCTCTTTCAGCTTTGAAAAAAGACTACAAAAAAGTTAACATCTAGATTGAAAGGAATACTTTTTCTTTTAAGTCAGGTGATTTCACTGGCAGGAAGCTGGGTGCACCAGCCTCCAACAAGCCTTTGTCTACCCCAAACTTTGATTCTCACTTCTCTCACATCCATTATGTCCCATAGACAAGTGTAGGCATTAGCTAGCTGCCTTGCAAGTAAAGTTGTTAAACTTCTTAACACTCTGTATACCTTAAATGTAAGCAGGGCTCCAGAAACTGTGATCATTGATTTGAACCCCACTGTAACCACCAGCTCATCCTGAGTATCTGCAATAACTGGCCTACCTCACAGGACTGTTGTGAAGATTCCCTATTTCACTTATAAAACCACGGATCGCGTCCCACCTGTAATGGTCTCCTGATAGCCTTTGGTGAAGTACTGCATGGCCGTGGCCGCCCTCCAGGGCGTCTTGAGCAGCCCCTGGCGCTGCGGGTCCTCGCCCAAGGCCCGCAGGATGGTGGTGTAAGCGGCGGCCAAGCCGGGCAAGTTCATTTCGTTGTCCTCTTCGCTGCGGGTCCGCTCTTCCTTCCAGCTCTCTAAGGGATGCCCGCCAGCCGCGCTCTTCCAGCTACGGGACGGCGCTTCTCCCGAGCGACTCCGCTGAAGGGCCGGCTGCTTCTCGGCCAGCGCGTACCCATTGCAGCTGGCGGTTCGCAGGGGCTGATCCAGCGCGGCCGGCGGCTTCTTTTTCTCCATCTGGTCAAGGCGTGCGCCCAGCCCTGGAGAGCCGGTGCTGCTCGAGAGATTCCCGGGCTAAGCTGGAAAGGGAGCAGAGGCCAGATGCGGACAGGAGTTGAAAGGGGGGGTCGGGCACTCACTCCCAAGAAACTATTCGAGCAATAGGGAGGCGTGAGAGAGGTTGGTGTGGGAAGGGGCGTTTCCTGGCAGCACGTGCGCCCAGCCTGGAGCCAAAGGAAACGTCTGGCGGCCTCACTCGCGCGGGTCCCTGGCCGAAGTGGGAACCGATAAGACAAGTTTTTTTTAGAAAAAACACGTATCTAAATGCACCGACCTCCGTGTCTGCCGCGCTGTCCGCGGCCAAAAGGCTTCCTGCCACCTCTGACAAGCAGGGAAATGGGGAGGAAAAGGCCGCCGGCGCCGCACCGAGACCCTCGCGATGCGCTCTGGCTCCTTCTTTGCAGGCGGCGCGCCTCACTTTATACATCGCCTGGTTTCGGTCCCGGGCACGGCGCGCCTCTTCCATTGGGCACCTCTGTCCGTGCGTCACCCCGCCCGGCAGCCTCTCAGAGGCTCGTGCGCCGGAAGCCGCAGGCGGCGGAAAGCTGGACGAGGAGCGCTTCTCTCTGTGGCGAGAACTCGCCGGTGGCCGGGAGAAGGAGACGCCCAGTTCTCACAGCCGCCGCTGCCGCCGGCCGAAGAGGGGGGGGGGGCTGTGGCAGACGGTTGTCAGAGCTGCTTTAAATTGGCCGGGTTATAGGAAAGCGTGACCGTCGAGCACTTTCCCTTCTGGGAAAGTACTTAAATGATTACTCAACCCTTGGGACCGTGTTGTGATGTGACAACACTGGCCCCGACCATTTTGTGAAGAGAAGAACAAGGGGAGACATAGCAATAGCAGTAGACTTATATACCGCTTCATAGGGCTTTCAGCCCTCTCTAAGCGGTTTACAGAGAGTCAGCATATTGCCCCCAACAATCTGGGTCCTCATTTTACCCACCTCGGAAGGATGGAAGGCTGAGTCAACCCTGAGCCGGTGGGATTTGAACCGCTGAACTGCTGATCTAGCAGTAGCCTGCAGTGCTGCATTTAACCACTGAGCCACCTTGGCTCTTTATGGTAGCAGTGTTTCAATAGTTGAGGGGCTGCCACAGAGACGAGGGGGGTCAAGATATTTCCCAAAGCACCTGTAAGCCAGACAAGGAATAATGGATGGAAACTGAACAAGGAGAGATTCAACCTGGAAATAAGGAGAGTTTTTCTGACAGTGACAACAATCAATCAATGGAACAGAAGTTGCCTTTGGAAATTGTGGGAACTTCATCACTGGAAGCTTTTCAAGAAGAGATTGGACTGCCATTTGTTGGCAATGATGTAGGGTCTCCTGCTTGGGCAGGGGGGTTGGACTAGATGACCTACAAGGTCCCTTCCAACTCTGTTAATCTGTAATTGTGGTTGTGGTTTAGCAGGGTGGGTAAATGGAAGCATTAGTTATGCCACCTCATACACTGGCATAATTTTGTCTTTACTCTTTTGGTTGCTGCCACAGGTCGCTTGAGGATTCCTTCATCCTATCTTATCGTTTTTCTCCTATGCGGCTGTAAAGATGTCACACATTGTATACCTATAATGTATATTGCAAACACTATATGCTGGTATCATTCTATTTATTCATTTTTGGGCCCTTCTGACCATTAATCCTGTTCTTAACCTTAGCTTCTCTCTACTCAAGTTTGGAGCCAACTGCGGATTGAATGAGCATCCCTCTGTATATATAATTTTTAAATAAGTTACAACAGAAAAGAACTTCATAGAACCCTCAATTGTTCTCCCAGTTGACAAAGAGAGAGGAGAGAGGAAGAGAGAGGGAGGGGGGAGGGAGAGAGAGTTTCCAAAATCTTACCACGAAAACTGCAGGGATTTGTCTACGTAGTTGTCAGGAGTCAAAATTGAATGGAAGGGACCCAACATTTGGTTTTTTTTTAAAGTGCCTTAGCTGAACCTTAACCTGACAATTGCCGCTTAATTGCATTTTTTTTGTAAGAAGTTGCATTTACACTTTCAGTTGAGGTGTCCCTTCAGTCTAATTACAGATAGAAAGAAATGCATGTGTAATGTGTACCTGAGATATATTTATTTACCTATATTAGAATAATGAACATACTTTTAAAAATTATTTTATTTGTAAAATAGCTCTAGGTAAATACATAAATACTTATGAATTTATTTTTGGGGGGAGAAAAGTTCTCTCAGCTAAGGATAGTATGTCAATTACTATTCTACTTTTATCACATACTCTTTCCTGATGTTTCAGGCCTGAAATGCGCACCCAAATTTCATTCTGTGAGAATGCAGGTAGTCCTTGACTTATGACTGGATGCTTAGCAACCATTTGAAATTACAACAGACTCCCCAAAATGGACTTACAACCTGATTCAATGTTCCAATGTCCTTTCTCCCCTCTATCATCACATGACTGCATTTTGGGTCCTTAGGGTTCAATTTGCACAGCCTTGTGCAGTGTGACTGCAATTTGTGAAATTTTTGCTGGAAACTGGCATTTACTTCCAATTTTATTTGCTTAACAATTGCTGCAAAAAGGTCATAAAATCAGCGTGGTCACCTGGTAACCTGCTTTACGACTGTCACGACTTACAACCAAAATTGTGGGCTCAAATATGGTCATGTCAAGGACGATCTGTATATATGCCTTGACTAAAAACTTGGAATAGAATGGAATGTGAATTCCACCTGAATGGAAATGTGACTACTCACACTAAAGTTCATTATAAGCCAAGCAAATCCTACTAAATCCTAATCTCTTACATCAATATTTCTCAATTTTAGCAACTTTAAGATACTGGCTGGGGAATCCTGAGAATTGAAATCCTTTAAATTGCTGGTGCTTGGGAACACTAATGTACATATCCTATGTTCTGTGAAGACCATTGGAAAAATACCATTGCAAATTATCATCATAATCATCAATAATTAACTTGCCTTAGAAGTATGTTAGCTTCATCTGAATGAAATCTAATAATGTTTACTACCTGTTGACATCCTTGGAACTCAAGTTACTTCTCCATTGGTCATTTCAATTTTGATGGAATTTAAAGACCTTTATTTCTTCTGCTTCTGAGATGACTTAGTTTTTTGCATACAGAATAACAGAGTTGGAAGTGACCTTGGATATCTACTCCAGCCCCCTGCTGGAGATCCTATATTATTCCAGACAAATCATTGTCCAATTTCTTCTTAAAATCCTCCAGTGTTTGAACACCCACAACTTCTGAAGGGAAGCCATTCCACTGATTAATTATTCTCACTGACAAGGAAATTTCTTTTTAAATCTTGGTTGTATTTCTCTTTGATAAATTTCAATCTGTTACTTCTTGTCTTCACCTCAGATGCTTAGTCTCCCTCTTTGTGACAGCTTCTCAAATATGTCACAAATCATGCCACCTCTAGTTCTCCTCTTTGTCCATTCTTCAGTACTGGCTTTTCACCAGTTAGTGCCAATATGGTGTATCTAAATAAATTTCTACTTTGAGAGAACAGAATGCCTTGGAGTTCAATTTGTGATGGATGCATTATTTGGAACCTGCTACATTGTATCTGATCACATTATCAGAATTATAATCATCATATCTCTCAGAAACAATAATCACCAATTCAGATAGCTGTTAAAATAGCAAAAAGTTCATAGAGAGCATAAGACAATGAGTGGGAAATATTCAAAATGATACTAACTTCTATGATCAAAGGAACAAGAACAACTCCGCACAATTGGGCTTATATCCTATTTGTGGGCTTGCCATAAATGTCTAATTGGCCATCGTAGCAAATAGGAGTCATTGGATCATCTGTGGATAATAGTTTAATCCAATGTAGAACACTTTCTGTGGCATTGGGGGGCGGGATGGATGGTGGGTGGGAAGGTTCAAAAAAGTTGAATTGGTGATTATGGCTGGAAGATCAATGCCTCACCACTTTGGAACATGCATATACAAAAATACTGAACTTCAATCACACTGCCGCAATCCCTATCTTGCCTTTTTTTAAATTTCCCCTACAAATGCCACTAAATACTTTCTCACTACTTAATTTTGAAATCTTTTTTTCAGTGTTATGTGTAACAGAACATCGCAACTGAATCTTCATTTTGATGCATGACTGGATTGTTTTTCACAGAAGCATCATACAAACCTAAAAGAAATAATGACACCTTGAAAAGCAACAGTAGAGGATCCTTCTCTCTCTAGCTCCTGCCCATCAATCATGGTCAGCATTATGGGCTGCCACATGGAAGAGCTGAAATTGTAGGCTGTCAAAAAGGCAGAGTCAATGAAATGTCACAAATGCATATGAGTGCCCAAGGCTGGTGAGGAAATGAGTCACTAATAGAATTTAAAAAGAAAAAAGAAAATAGCAGCAACTGGCCAGCTTGAGATTCAGGGAAGTTTGTAATCATTCTGCAGCTGAAGTTAATGGTGCTGCAAAGGAATAACAGCTAAGAGAGAAAAAAGAATAAAATAATAAGAGCTAGGAATTAAATTGTACATAGAGCTAAGAATCAGACTGTGCATAGTCAAGTTAACAGTCAGAATACCATTGGCTGGCTAAATTATTTATGCAGGGAAGAAACAATAGTAATAATGATAACAATGATCACAGTAACAAGCTGTTTGATGTCCTACTACCAATGCTCTAAGCCAGAGAGAAACTATATATTTATCTGCTGCCAGCCCTCCATCCCCAACCCCCAAACTCCCCATTTAAAACTCAGTACTGCTGCTATCATATTTTTTCCTAGGGGAAAAAAGCAAAGTAGACTTTAAAAACAACAACATAGTTGGCATGTTCTAGATGTAAGGGCAAGGATATCAGAGATAGTAGTCCTCGACTTATAATTAGGCCCCAAATTTCCATTATTAAGCAAGCCAATTGTTAATTGAGTTTTGCCCCCTTCGCTTACCTTTCTTGCCACAGTTGTTAAGTGAACCACTGCAGTTGTTACGCTAGTAACATGGTTGTTAAGTGAATCTGAGTTCCCCATTGACTTTGCTGGTCAGAAGGTAGCAAAAGGTGATCACATGACTCCAGGATACCACAACATAACCAATCAATCATGATATTGCCTGTTTCATTCTCCAATCCATGAATGAGTCAGGCTGAAATCCCCTTCAGTTGTATTGCTATTAAAGTACTGCTCCTTCTCCTTAATCTCACACCAGTGGTGGGTTTCAAAATTTTTTAGAACCTCTTCTGTAGGTATGGCCTGCTTTGTGGGAGTGGCTTGCCGGCCATGTGACCGTGTGGGGGTGGCTTGCCAGCTATGTGACTGGGTGGGCGTGGCCAACTTGTAAAATGTGGTGAAACTCACTTAACAACGCTCTTGCTTAGCAACCAAAATGTTGGCTCAGAAACTCTGGCATTTGAAGCACGCAAGTCTTAAAGCTGTGAAGTTACAAGACCCTTGCACCCCTAACCCTTTAGAAAAAAAAACTCCAGGGGTGTTCAAACTTGACAGCTTTAAGACTTGTGGACTTCAACTCCCAGAATTCCTCCTCTCGCTCTTCATCTTGATGATGTGCAGATGGGCAGGGGGAGGAAGCTGGAACCAGTTCTAAACGGCACTGTAGATTTGTGGAACCTCTTCTATAGAAGAGGGTAGAACTGGCAGAACCCACCCCGTCTCACACTATACTAAAATAGCTTCAAGACTGGCAAGCCTTGTCATCTAGAGAAGTCAAGTGACTGAAAATGATTAGAAATAGGATGCAGGGGTGGGATTCTACTGGTTCAGACCGGTTCTGGTGAATCAGTAGCTCCGAAGGTCAGCTGGGAGCAAACCGGTTCGCTCCCATGAGTAAATGGGCCAGCCCGCCCGCCCCTGTGCTTTACCTACCTTTATCTTCTCAGCTGAGTCGCACGGCAGACTGGATTGCTGCGCCTCAGCTGCTTTCCTTCCCAAGCAGCAATCCAGAAGGTAAGTCTTCTCTGCACGGGCTTAGCGAACCAGTTGTTATACCGGTAGGATCCCATCCCTGAATAGGAGGCAATAGAAGCAGATTAGGAAATGTCAATGTGGACAACAATTTTCATGCCAGTAGAGTTTTCTACTAACTCAGGGATGTCAGGATGTCCCACATTAATATGTGAACTACAAAGCTTTCAGCCAGAGATTCAAAGGGACATCTCTGATAAGCAACTTTTAATGCAGATACTAGGGAAGTCCTTAATCATGAAGAAAAGCAGCCACATTGATTTCTGGAATTCAAGGCCTCCATAGAGCAGTCCCCAAGTTAAAATTTTGCATTACTTTCTTCTGCCTTCCTGTCATGAGAGATTGACAGGTTCATTTGTCAGTGGGAGAAGGGGTTGTCACCTGGGCATTGTTATTGTAAGGGACTGGTCTGTTCTCTAGTCCTCTGTTTCTAACTTTGCCAGCACTTGCTCAATAATGGGAAAGTCAATAAGAATTGCAGCTAGATTTCCTCTGAGAAGTATATGTATAGGATTCTAAATTACCTCATTTTTAAAATTAAGCATGTTCTCTTTCTGTCCTCCTCTCACAATGCAGAGAAAGAATGTTCTACAGCAGGAACTGTTGTAGAAATAATTAATATTGTCCTCGCCCATGATTCTTGTTAGTGATAACATACAATAGCAAAATCCAGTCTGTTCTTCGAAGTTAAAAGGTGTTTGATTACTTTTACCCTTTTTATTTCCATCTTCCCCAAATCAAAACTGACTTCTCTCAGCTGTTTTCCTGTTTTCATAATTGTATTTTCTGTAGTCACAGCTAGTAGTATACTAGCTACAAATTTAGAAACAAATTTGATAGGGGCCCTAGTAAATCTTCCAGCCAAATATCAGTACCTCTATGACTAATTCAGTAAATATGCAGCATTTATTATTCCCGGGTCATTTACTGAGGTATGGGTTCGCTAAGAATTTTGATATCAATCCTAGATATGTATTTAATTCATTTGTTTATTAGTTTTATCCTACATTTATTGTTTTGTAAGTCAAGGCAGCAAATATACTTAACACTTCTTTGTTCACGTATTTTCCTCACAATAACAACCCTGTGAGGTGCATTGGGCTGGGAGAGAGTGGCCCCAAATCACCCAGCAGACCTTCATGCCTCTGGAAATCATAATCTCCTGGTTTCTAGGCCAGCATCTTAACCACCATATCAACCCAGTGTACTACACTGCACCACACTTTTCCTTTTAACTATGTCATTTCAAATTGTGACTTTGACTGCATTATACATTTCTTTATTGATTTATGGGAAACTTGGCATATTGTGATGTAATAGATTTTTGACCTTGGGTTCTGAGTAGTGGCTGCTTTAAGGTCAAATATTGCTGAACCTTGTTTAATCAATAGACAGAAGGCTCCAGTCCCCAAATATTGAACTTTTCCAAACATTGAGCTTTGCTTTATTTTGAACTTTCCCTCTCCCTCATGTCCTGCCCTCCCCATTCCGGGAATCGTAAGGGCTACAACTGCTTCTAGCATTCTCAGCCAGCATTGGTCAATAATATCTTTCTCCATGGCCAAATTTCTTCTATAATGTTTATCCAAGGAAAAGGTCATTATCTAAAGTTAAAGACTTTTGTTTCTAGATCCAGTGTATCTTATTGCTTCAAGGAAGGAAAATTCTTGATGATCAAATGCTATTCAGAGGGAGTCCATCACGACAGAAACCCAATATTTTTACTGTTGCCTTTGTTATATTTGTGTTTTTTATTTGTGCTGATAAATAAATAAAGGGAGACTAGTATAGATCTATTTCAAGCTATTTAGCTCTCATCAGCTAGCCATACCCTTACTGGGATTCGAACCTGTGCTGTATTGTGACGAGCCGATTGACAGATGATGGAAGCAGTTAGCTTCCTCCCATAATTGGGGCTTACCAGGGGTTGTGACACTAAATATATACCTTCTTCCCTGGCTTCAGCCATTAAGGAGGAGACCTGTGGCATAATGGCTAAGATGTTTGCCTAAGATGCAATACAGCACAGGTTCGAATCCCAGTAAGGGTATGGCTAGCTGATGAGAGCTAAATAGCTTGAAATAGATCTATACTAGTCTCCCTTTATTTATTTATCAGCACAAATAACACACACACACACACACACACACATATATATATACACACACACACACACACATACATACATACAGATACACACACACACACATATATGCATGCCTGCTTTTCCATTTATGGATCAATGCAGCTATGTTCATGCATTTCCTTATTTGTTTATATTTGGACATATTATTTTGGTATTGATGAAGTGATTTATACTTCAATACAGTTTATAACAAATGCCTAGATTACTTCAGTCCAGCAAAAATTGCTGTTAGATATTATTGATTAGGTGAAAGTGATGTTCCACAAGATTGGAACCTTTCAGTATTAAAAAATATGACTAAGGTGTTAAGTCAGGAAGAAAAAGGGATGTTAATTTCCATCTACCTTTAAAGCCTATCTAGATTGGCAGAACTACTAATTAAGGCTCAGACAGAAATCCATATTCCCACTTATGCTAAAGGTAGTATCTTACACCAGCGTGATGTAGTGGTTTAGATGTTGGCCTAGAAACCAGCAGACTGTCTATTCTAGTTCTTCTTTAGGCACGAAAACTGGCTGGGTGACATTGGGCCAATCACCAGACAATTGTGAGTTCTAGTCCTCCCTCAGGCATAAAAGCTGGCTGGCTGGGTGATTTTGGGCCAGTCACTCTCTCTCAGCCTAAGCCACCTCAAAGAGTTGTTTTTGTGGGGAGAAAGGAGAATATGTATATTCATGACCTTGAGTTACTTATAAAGTAACAAAAGCAGGATAATATAATAAATCTTTTTACATGTATACTACTCATTATTCATTTGCCCCAATATGCATCTCCCATTTTAATGATGCAAAGTATAAACAAAATATTCCCAAACTACTTCTTAAAAGGAACTCATAAAGCTATATTGGTTGCGGTTCATGTGTCAGTTGAAAACTGCCTTCTGTTGAGTTGAAGCACTGATTAATACATGTACTCCACCTTGACTTGGTTGTGGCTGTCCAATACTTAAGGGAATCTTTCCAGTTCCTGCTTGAGAAATCCAAAAATGCTTTTCTCATACATGAAGATATGTTGCTGAACTCTTTTACTGCAGGCTATTCGCTCTGTATTTCTATTTGGTTAAATTCAAGCCTTCCCAATTAATTTTATTTAAAAGATTTATATGTCCACCTAACCTTAAGAAGCCCTGGGAAGTTTACAACCATATAACCAATAAATAAAACAAGAAAATAAACAAAACCCTGTACCATAATTGTGGTTCATATGAAACTCTTGATTTGAGAGCATTGCACATTCCCATGTGACATTTTCACTCTTTCAAGCACACGGACTACTGAATTCCCATGTTTTCCACTCTGTGCAGCCCATCTGATGTTTTTTCCAGTCAGTTCTAGCATAGCTGAAATTATAAAAATGGATGCTCTACAGGCTTGGTGACCAACTATTTCCACATCAGTGGTGGGTTTCAAAAATTGTTCAAACCTACTCTGTGGGTGTGGCCTCCTTTGTGGGAGTGGCTTGCCACCCATGTGACTGGATGGGAGTGGCTTGCCGCCCATGTGACCAGATATGAAGATGCCGACGACATTTGTCAGAACCATCTTAAATTACCTCACACACAGCACTGGCATGCATAAGAATATGATGTAAACTTGTTTTTTAAAAGGCATCTTTGGTTTGCATTAAAACAACTTCAACACACGCAATGTTCTGATTGCACCACAAATGCAATAGTCATCCTTACCTTTCTCAGAGGCACTGAGTTTTATAAATATGAGCATGATAGTGTAGAATAATCATGTCCAATCCACATTGATAAACTTTTTTGCCTCATTCTATCTTGTTGCTTGAACTTGTAGATTTCAGACAATCTTATTTAAGATTTAGATGGCCCAAATCTTAAACAATGAGATTCACAATCTTGTCATTAAATCCCATGTTAACCCTTCGTCATTTTCTATACCTATACCTATTCATATTTCTTTTTTTAAAACTTGCCAAGAATGAGGGTTGTTATGTGTTTAAGTAGTGAGTAAGTACTGAAATCTTGCCTGGGCCCAGTCACTGAACTGTTTTTATACTATTCTTTGGGTCAGGTGGAGGGAACAGCTGGCATTCTCAATGTATTCTCAGCATTCTCAGGTGGCTAGAAGTAAAGGCAATTATATGGCTGGTTTAAAAGGTTTTAGAGGAATTTGGGGATTTCAAAGTTTTTGCAACTGTTTTCTCAGTGTGAGAAGGGATACCACCTGAGTACTTTTTCAGTGACAATTATTCTGGGGAAAAATGACTACCTTGTTCCTGACCTCAAAAATGACTATGGTACAATTACTTCTAGCAATGTAGGAAAAAGAAATAAATTACATAAACTAGCATCTTAGTTTTCTGGAGCAGTTGCAATGCAAGTAGTCCTTGTTCACCAACTGCCTTAATGACCATTTGAAGTTGGAACAGTATAAAAAAAATTGCATGCAATCCCTTACATTTATGCCAGTGTCCCTGTTGCATGGTTGCCATTTGGACACTTCACAATTTGCACACATTTACAACCGGCAGTGTCCCCACAGACACGTGACTGCCATTTTTGTTCTTCCCAACTGGCTTGTGACAAGCAGAGTTAATGAATATAGAAATACAATCGTAACTTGTCATCATGGGATGTTTTCCTTAATGACTGCGCTCACCTACCTAACAACTAAATGGAAAGTGATATTTTAAGTCCATTGCAGCCACTGCACTTATTGAAAAGTGATTTTCAACAAAAAAGCTTCTTGCTTTATTTAAAATCACCAGTAACATAAAAATAAAACATTGTAAGATGTGGAGAACAATGGCATAATAGTCTGAGCCTGGGATTTTTTGTCTTACTACACAGAACTAAAGGATACCTTTTAATGCCCAGGGACTAGGATCCTCCCCTGAACTGGGCTTTGATTTAGCTTCTAGAAAACAATGCTGGTTGGGAGTGAAATGTGAATTATAAGGCAGATATCAGTCTGGCAGAAGTCTGAACCAAGGTAACTAAAATCCATTCTTTATGGATTTTTCTAGAATGGAAGTTGAATGACACAAACCATTGGTGGTTTTAACTTGAATGGCAAGGAAATAATGAGCTGGCTCCATTATTAAGTTCAGTTGACAACGAGGCAGAAAAAATATCAGTCCTTGTTGTATGCTGGGCACGGAGAAAAGAAATTGGAACTGGAAGTTAGGACACATTTCAACTCCCGAGTCGCATGTCTCCTCCTCTCCATAGTCCATTCTGCCTTCTCTTGCTTTAGTATCCGATAAAGCACTACCCACACGTGGTGTCTGAAGGAGCAATTTAGAGAATACCTGGCTTTAGATCACAAACATACATCAGTTGGAACCCATTCTACAGTCACAACGGTAACACCTTGAGACCTATAAAGGCAAATTAGGTTACTATCTATCCTACACAATGTAGATAAGCTACAACTTCAGCCATATGGCCATCAGGGATGTGCTTGCACAGGAACAGAATGTTTCAACTTGCTCGAGTATTGCTGAACCTCCATTCCTAAATCCACGTATTCTGCATATCTTCACAGCCATGTTTCCACAAATGTCCTTTTCTTGAATGTTCAAAACAGAAGTACATTTCCTTAGGGGAACAGTCTTCATCCATCTGTTGGAAAAGTTTTAATACTACAGGCTAATGTCAGCAAGTAAAGTATTTGTTTAACTCCGCTTATATGCAAACGCTGACAGTTTTGCGAAGGTAGACTGGTCAAATGCTTTAGATTTTTTAGCAGAGCCCACATCCTCTTCTGAGTTTTGCTCTTGGCCTTCTTGCTCTTTATTGTTAGTGTTCTCTGGGCGCTTTCGCTTTTTCCCTTCAGATGGATCACTGGTTTCTCTACCTTTCGCTTTCTCCGTCCAAGCCTTATGTTAATGGAAACAAAAGCAGAACAGTAAAACTTCTACGATCGCTATTAAATAATAATATTGTCATTAATTAATGTAACTTCCCCATAAATATTAAGCTCCTATATACACTATATTGCCAAAAGTATTCGCTCACCTGCCTTTACTCACATATGAACTTACTGTAAGTGACATCCCATTCCTAATCCATAGGGTTCAATATGACGTTAATCCACCCTTTGCAGCTATAACAGCTTCAACTCTTCTGGGAAGGCTGTCCACAAGATTCAGGAGTGTGTTTATGGGAATTTTTGACCATTCTTCCAGAAGCGCATTTGTGAGATCACACAGATGTTGGATGAGTTTACGTGGCCTACCACTTCGTGGCTGAGTTGCTGTAGTTCCCAAACACTTCCACATTCTTATAAATACAGCTGATAGTTGACTGTGGAATATTTAGGAGCGAGGAAATTTCACGACTGGATTTGTTGCACAGGTGGCATCCTATCACAGCTCCATGCTGGATTTCACTGAGCTCCTGAGAGCGACCCATTCTTTCACAAATGTTTGTAAAAACAGTCTGCATGCCTAGGTACTTGATTTTATACACCTGTGGCATGGAAGTGATTGAAACACCTGATTCTGATTATTTGGATGGGTGAGCGAATACTTTTGGCAATATAGTGTATGTGCATAGTGGAGACTATAATTTTGAAGGTCCTTCATGGATCACTGCCTTGTTGTGGCAAAGGGCTTGAGCAGCTCAAAGATGTTATGAGCTAAGCTGTGCACAGGGCCACCTAAGATAGACAAGTCATAGTGGAGGCGTCTGACAATATGTGGTCCACTGGCAAACTATTTCAGTATCCTTGGCAAGAAAACCACATGGATAGTATCAGAAGGTGAGTGGAAGATAGGATAGCTGGCGTATTATGATCCATAAGATCGCAAAGAGTCGGACAAGACTTAGTGATTGAACAAAAATAATAATTTTGAAGACGCTAGCAATGAAACTATACTGGAATTTGTCAGTTTTGAATCTTCACAAGGGTGACAAAATTATAATTTCTCAGAAATCAGGTATAGAAAGAATAAGACCATGCGGCTGAATGATCTGGCACTAAACAATGGCACAAAACGCACATTTTCATTGCAACATGTTTAAGTACTTCAGCTGAGTGTGATTTCAAAGTTAGTACTAAAGTAATGTCCTGTTTCCCTGAAAATAAGACCCTACTGGAAAATAAGCTCTAGCATGATTTTTCAGGATGCTTGTAATATAATCCCTACCCTAAAAATAAGCTCCAGTTAAGGTTGTCAGCCAGACAGATGCATTTAGTACCATATCCCCCCCAAATAAGACCTAACTGGAAAATAAGCCCTAATGTGTCTTTTGGAGGAAAAATTAACATAAGACCTGGTCTTATTTTCAGGGAAACATGGGTATTAGAAATAATCAGATCCAATCTTCATTCAGCTATAAATCTCAATGAATTATTTTGGCCAATCACTTTCTTTGCTGAATTTCTACATAGGATCATTGCATTATTGCAATGGGCAAGAAGAAAATTTTTTTGGGAGAAAAGGCAAGATAATGTATGAAATGGATTATTAGTCAAACATGCATCCAGAGGAGGAACTCCACACATTATCTCTGCAAAAAAAGAAAAGGAAAAAAAAAGGACTACATTCTACTTCTTGCTTTTTAATTGTAAAATTGGGTGACTTCCAGAAAAGTGAAAAAAAATAATTCACGCAGTCTTCAACTTACAACCACAATTGGGACCAGAATTTCTGTTCATAAGCAAGGTAATAAATACGTCGTGCCTGATTTTATGATTTTTTTTTTGCCACAATTGTTAAGCCAATAACTGCAGTTTTCAAATGAAGCATGCAGTCATTAAATGAATCTGACTTCCTCACTGACTTTGCTTGTTGGAAGCTGGCTGGGAAAGTCGCAAAGAGAAATTGTGTGAACCCGGGATCATGCAACTATCATAAATACATGCTAGCTGCCAACACCCGAATTCTGATCATGTGTCTGTGAGGATGCTACAACAGTTGTTAAGTGTGAGGAGCAGTCATAAGTCACTTCTTCCAGTAATATCGTAACTTTGAACAGTTGTTAAATGAATGGTTGTAAGTTGAGGACTACCTGTATGTTTTTATATGGTAAGCAAAGGCATAATCCTCCAAAAGAAGATTCCATTACCGTCCTTTCCTCAGCAGATAGACCTCTGTATCGGACCATTCCTTCTTTTATTATTTCTGTTTCTTCAAAATGAGGATTATCTGATAAAATACTGCTTCTGTTCTCTTCTAGCCACATCTGGAACCCAGTCTTTGGCCTAAATACGGTATAGATGAGAACAAGATTTTGAAATAAAACCTTTATGTTACCTGTGAACACTTTTATTCCCAAAAGGCAGAGTCATCTCACAATAGCAACATGAGACTCTTTGGCACACTGACCTTTTATTATCTTTGTTCTCAGTCACAGTTTGAAGTTCAGATGATACAGTGTCATTTTTGTCCTCTCTATCTTCTCTGGCTTTCTTTTCAGTAGTAAGTGCTCGGGGTTGGAAAAATGCAGTTGCTGCAGGCTGAGCAAAGAAATATATATGCTTCACTAATTCATTGTAAAATGGCTGCTTTATATATATCACATTTCATACTTAGAGAAGCTCTAATTTTGGTAAGCATCCACTTAACTCCTAAGGGAAAATATTTTTGCAATAATTCTTTACTCAATAGTTTTGGAAGCAGTAATATTAATTACAATGGCAGGAGATAGTGAGATAAAGAAATACATAAAGATTTAAGCAGTGCAGCTAACTATGATTTAAATGGAAAGTAAGCATGTTAACTGAATTCTAATTTAATTTAAAATAAAGCAAATGTAATTTTTGCTCTGTGTCCACCCATTTTTTTGATTGCCAACTGTTTAGAGTGCAGCTTCTGTAAAGCGTCTAGGACTAAAAAAAAATAGATGAAGTTTACTTCTCAATAGCCTTCAGATGAGAAATGTAGTAGTTTTTTATCTGTTGTATACCACCTTTATTATTTTACATATAACTCAAGGTGGCAAACACATCCAACACAACTTCCTCTTCCTATTGTTCCCTGTGAGGTGGATCGGGCTGAGAGTATGACTGGCCCAAAGTCACCCAGTTGACTATGGTGGGACAAGAATTCAGTCTCTCGCTTTCTAGCCTGGTGCCCCCCCCCCCCCACATTAGACCAAACTGGCTCTAGTAAATATAAACAGTATATAAGCAGTAGTCGAAAAGCAAAAAATGTATGCTATTAAAAATGTTTACATCAGTGGTGAGTTCCAGATCCCGTCGCAACCGGTACGCTGCGCTGGGCATCCACCTCGGACACGTGCGTTGCGCATGCAGGTGCACCTACCACCCTGCGATGCTCCAGCTGCTCCGCAGAGATCACACAGGCGCCATACACTGTGCGTGAGTGTGAAAATGGACCAGTTGGCTTAAAAGCAGGTAAGTGGGCCCACCAAAACACCGTTCCGGTACGGTGGCCGCAGCTCCCAGAACCCACCACTGGTTTGCATATACTTAGAGTAATCCAAGTATGTAATATAAGGTATATCACTAGTATTCTTTTATGTGCTCTAAACAAAGTTAAAATTATTAAACATCATGTCTGAGCCATTTCCAGCTGTACTATACAAATCGTCTATTTCACTCTCTTGACAACTTTTCTTATTCAGCCACTGTATGACAGGAAAAGAAAGGGGAGGGGGGGGGGACACCTTGGCCATCTTATAAACATTTCCTGAGTGGCCATCAAGAGGAAATTTCCTTTTACTGCTTAAATACTACGACCATCTATTTTCAACTTGATAAGAGAAACAAAAAGGGAGGCCTCAATTTGATACCAGCCCCACCTTTTCCAATCTTTTTTCCTGCCAATCAGTCTTTGGATAGTCCTTCTGTTTTCATTACATTCCTAAGATCTGCTACACTCAATAACAATACCTTTGCCAAACTGTGTTTCCACAAAATAAGATAAAGGTCCAATCCATCACCTGCTTTGACTTGGGTTTGGGAATCAATGGTTTGATGATTTGACTCTTCTTGTTTGGAGCTCCTTGACCATTCACTGTGGGATTTTTCTTAGGCAGCCTTGTCAGGTTGTCCAGAATGTTAGGCGAGTGAACAAATGCATCTTTTTGGCTACTGGATACCTATAGCAGCAAGAGATTTAAGAACACATTTTTCCTCTGCAGGACTTCAACAATATCTTACTTAAAAAGTAAAGTAAATTAAAGCCACCAGTTCTCACCTTAAAAGGATTTACTCGTATTGAATTGCTAGATGCAGTGACAGCTTTCATTAATGAAAGGGGGAGGAAAGGGGGGGGGGGAGACAAGAGAAAAAGAATATCAGTACAAATCTTTCCAAACACTTAAAATGCTGCATGTGTATTAAGAAATTATACTGAACAATTTTTATTTTGTAAGAATTAAGCAGGACTGTTCATATAGCCCTTCCTCTAATCTTTAAGACATGAACAGAAACTTTTCTCTAGATGTTAATTTAGCATTCTGACAATTTCAGCTTAAGAAAAGATATTTCCAGATAAAATCTAGCATCGGTTCTTCTGTCTCCCTTCACAATTGCTGCTTCTCCAGTAGATCGTGGTGCTCAGGTCTTTTCCATGGTTCCCATCTAATCAAAGTGCTTCCTTTTGAATGGTTGTGAGTTAGAGTCCATGGATGTTCCCAAGTGAGTTGATATCATATCCTCATACAGAAGATGTTTGAATTATGCCCAGGCATTAACATTTATGCTTTATGATTGCTTAGTTTATTTTATTTCCCTTTTTTAATTGTGTTGTAAATCTTGATACATTACTTCATATCAAATGATATAAGTACATTTTTTTTACATTCTATTAATCAGATAACTTGAAAATTGGAAATTAAAGGGAAAAAGTAGATATATAAAGATAAAGCTAAAATTTAAGCTAACAATGTTATGAGCATTAAAATTATTTGGCTTTTTCATTTAAATATATTGGAAAGGAAAAAATAAAAAATGAACACACTGTGACTTGCATTAAGCTATTTGTTAGTGGTAGTACTCGTTTTACAACCATTCATTCGAAGCTACAGCACTGAAGAAAATGACTTACGACTGTTTTTTTACATTGACAACTACTGCAGCATCCCCATGGTCACATGATCAAAATCTGAGTACTTTGCAACTGGCAGGTATTCAAGACAGTTGCATTGTTCCCAGGGTCATGTGATCACTGCTTGCAATCTTCCCAGTTGGCTTCTGACAAGCAAAGTCAGTGGGGAAAGCCAGAGTTGCTTAATGACCACGCGATTCACTTAACAACAGTAATGATTTGCTTAACAACTGTGGCAAAAAGGTGGTAAAATGAGGTGCAATTGGGTTAATAACTGCCTTAGCAATGGAAATGTTAGGCTCAATTATGGTCGTAAGGCAAGGACTACCTATAAAGGTTTTAATCTTAACTTAAATTACTTAATATGTCTCTGTTGCCCTGGTGTGTGTGTGTATGTGTGTGTGTGTGTGTGTGTGTGAGAGAGAGAGAGAGAGAGAGAATATGTGATACACATAACACACAATAAAAGGAAAAAATGAACAAAGAATTTTTAAAAAAAGAACTATGACTTTTTCCTTTTTATACAATCTGCTGATTTGTAATATTTGTACAATTTACTTTACTTTTTGTATCACTAAATACTATGGTCTCTCAACAATTTACATAATCTTATTACAATGTTACAAGGATAAACTTGGTTCTAATGAGGGGCATAAGATTATGCTAAAAGCCACCAAACTAGCATTCTTTTGCATGATAAAAAGTGTTCTGGATAAAAAGTCCCTGGGAGAGGGCAGCCCTTGATTTGTGAAACTGAACTGATGCATCACAGTTCAACAGTAAACTATACAACAGCAACATTGGAAGTAATAGAGCTCTCTATTAATTAGGCAGCAAGATTTCAATGGAGGAACTATTGAAGAAAAATGTGAATGGTGTATAAACGTTTCCAATTTGTTTCACCAGCTTAAAAGATGTTCATGAGAAGGAAAGCATTTAACAAACTGTGTAGGAGTATGGTTGCATAGCTGAAATCTAATATTTGGACAAATGTTTAACAATTAAGGGGTTTTTCCTTGCTTAAAATAAATTCAGTTTGACTCACCAGACTTCGAAGCAGATGCATTTCCATGTAGCGTGGGAGAGCCTTCAGAAGAATTAAAGTAGAGGAAATATTAATATTCCAGTGGAAATACTTAAAACATTCTCCATTTTAATGGAGTATGACTATATGTGGTAAATATTGAAGCAGAAAGGATGTACAATAGGGCTACAAATGCACTAGCATTTTTGAACTTCTCACTCCACTCTTACCCACTCCTCCTCCTAGCATTTTTACTACAGGTGCAGGGTCTGCTTTTTGGATCAACAAGCACCATCTTGTGTGATCAAACCCAGCATCCAGATCTAAGTGGGCATTTTTCATGTCTGCATTTATTGTATCTTGATTCAGCCTTCCATGTGGGGGCTTCCCTACTCCCCATAACTAGTCATAAACATTTTCACTCTCCTCTTCCAGTGTCATCACTGTGCTTCCTAAGGGGCCCTCCTTTAGCTTGGGAGCCTGAGAAGCTCCCAACTTCTCACAAATTTCCCATCTCTGTTCCATAGGGTGATCCTTCTCTCAAGGGACTACCCAGTCTTTAGAGTCTGAATGTATAGCCATGTAGCCTTCTGCTTTAATATTCATGGATGCTTGCTGAGCTTACTAGATTTTGCCTCCTGAAGGACATTCACTTTTTCCTCATCCTCGTCATGGGTCTCCTTATTTTGCTGGCGTTGAATGTTTTTTTCTCGAACATGACTCCATTCGGTGGGGCTGTTACTGTACCTGCATAGAGAGAAACCAAGCCAGCCAATGACTTCTATTCCTTTGCTTAAACTATCAAGAAAAGGGCAACTGCCAAACTGCCATGCATCCCCTACAACAGGGATGGCTAACCTTTTTCTCCTCACGTGCCGAAATCGCATGCATGTGCACAACAGAATGCTTGCCCACACCTATGATGCAATACATCCCACTCCCCTGCGCATGTGCGCATGTCCCCCCCGCCCCTGCCCTCCGTGCATGCATGTGACCCCCTGTGCCCCATTTTGAAGGCCTCCCTGAAGCCTCCTAGAACCAAAAAATGGGGTGTGGAGGGATCACACTCCCAACGCCCCCCCCACGTATGCACGACCACCTCCCCCTGTGCATGCACACACATCTCCTGCATGCACAGCAGACCTACAAATCAGCTGGCCGGCGGGAGGTGCATGCGCATGCACGGGGGAGCTGAGCTGGGCAAGGTCTTGTGTGCCTGCAGAGAGAGCTCTGTGTGCCATAGATTCACCATTATACAGACTATCCTGGTCCTCATGGAATCAATTTTTTACTTTTCGGAAAACTGAAAATGTGATAATCTGTGATACTGCCCAGAAGAGTCACTTTATTACAAGCTACAGTACTTTGTTTCCTTCAATGGCAATAACCACAGTGGGTTTGTCCAGAGCCTTTCTCCTTTCTTAATTTCATCTGTCCATTTCTTCCATTCTGCTTACAAAGTTTCCTCTTTCCATTTGCCTACAGGCCTTTAAAAGGGCCGGATTGCTGATTTCCCCCATTCTGTCTCCAGCACAGTTGCACAAGGGCATTGCCTTGGGTTGAAAGTACGCTACTGAATCCAGATCTTGGGTTTTTTATATTACACAGGAAGTTCTCAACTTACGACTATTGGAATGAGGCTTTCTGTTGCTAAGCATGGTGGTTGTTAAGAGAGTTGCACCCAATTTTATGAACTTTCTGCCACAGTTGTTAAGAAAATCATTGTGATTGCTAAGTGAATCAGGCAGCTGTTAAGCAAATGCTGCTTCCCCCACTGATTTTGCTTCTTGGAAGCTCACTGGGAAGGTTTCAGATGGGGACCATGTGACCCTGGAATTCCACAACCATTGTAAATAATGCCCCTTGCCAAGTTCCTAAATTTTGATCACATGACCATGGGGATGCTAAGGGCGAGGACCAACTAGTTGTAAGTCACTTTTTTCAGCACTATTGTAACTGAAGTCACTAAATGAATGGTTGTAAGTCGAGCACTATCTGCAATTGAGAGCCTTTGTATAGTTAATCTGACCCAATAGGACGACTGAAACATTTTCCTCCACAGAGACCTAAGAAAGCACCTGCCTAACTTCAAACACAAAAGAAATTATAACCATTTGCTATGTATTTGTGTCCCCTTTCAGAGTTCACTTTTACCCAGCATTCAGGTGGTTTCTAAAATCCGGCTGCTGCTTCTCTTCTTCCTCTTCCTCCTCAGCATATTCTTCAGCAGATGCCAGCTCTGAGACCTTCTCAGCAGCAAGTTCACTGAGTTTCTGGGCAAGAATTAGCCTCCGCGAGCGAGACGCATATTTGATAGCTAAGCTTGTGGCATTTTGTGTCATGAGTTCAGCAAGCTCCATACAGCGAAATTCACGTTCCAGAGTGCAAGATAACTATTTTTAAAGCAAGGGGGGGAAAAGTTTTAACATTTATCAGAGAAATATTTGTTTGGGGGGAGGGGAGAGAAAGAGGATAAAAAATGTTCTCTAAGAGAATAGAATATTCAGTTCTCATTCATTCTTTACTAGACAGAAATTCAAGGAATCCTAATACATCCATGATAGAACAGAATGAGTCTCAACTACTTTCTTATAAAGCCATTTCGTTGCTGTGAAAATAACTCCAATTATGATGCAACAGTTAAAGTGAGCAATCTCAGGAAAACTGCATATGAAACGCCCCCTGAAGAAAAACTATACTTAGAGAGACAAAGAACATCCATTATTGTATAGTAGTTTTTTTAATTTAAAAAATAGTGAGTTCAAGAGATCCATGTATCTCTTCTGCTTTTCAAACATCTATTTCATGATGAGCCTTGTTTCCAGTTAGCTATAATATAGTGTGGGTAAGGACTAAACTCTTTCACCTGTCTAATAATTAACCTGCACAGCACATAAAAGCCTGAATAAATAGAAATATGGGCTGAGGAAAATTATCTTAAGGGACTTTCTCTTTCACAGGTTCCTCTCCAAAAATGGTCTCTCCTTTACATTTCAAGGAAGTTGAAACAGGCTTATCTTGAAAAACAAATGGGTTTGGCCAGGATAGGCCATTTTTATTAGGATCCTGGAAAGTACAGATAAGTGTTAAATTCTCAGCCTTCACCCCATAGTTACAAGAATACTCAGGCTTCCTGGGGCTATTTATAAAACATGGTAGGATAACCACACAATTCATTAATTAATTTCATTCTAGGTTGGCACTAAGAGCCTGGGCTTTGAACATAAATTGCTGGTCAAGGCGACTCATTTCCTGAGCCTGGTTTTCCTTTATCTCTGGATCTGGCCTTTTGCTTCCCAAAGCTCTTGCTATTTCTGACACAAATGCTTAGGCCCATTCATCTCCTCTAGTTTAAGTTTCTCCTGCCTTAGAGCCTCTCCTTATCTGCGCCTTGCTGCCAGCTTTATGCCAGTGCTTTGGTTCCTCTCTTGCAGCAGCAACTCAAATTATCTAGGGCCAAGGGAGGAAAGCAAGCAATGCAGCAGTATCATGACACAAAACTCACAAAGAGATGCACATTTCATCTTTTAGGTGTTATTTCAATTTGCACTTGCAATATTTTTTTCTGTCGACTGGCAAATGTCTACTTATTGTCCAGGATGACAATCTAAATGTCTAGGGAGATTCTCAGTCATCCAGGTCATGGTTGAGGGCTTTTTCAAGAGGCAACTGGAGGGCTAAAGGGCTTTTTCAAGAGGCAACTGGACAAGAAAGTCCAGTTTCCTCTTGAAAAAGTACCTTTGGGATTGAATTGAATTGAATAGGTTTATTTATAGGCCGCCCTTTTCCCTGAGGGGACTCAGGGCGGCTAACAACTTATAGGGAGGGGGGTACAGACAGTAACATATAACATAACACGTAATTAAAAGTAAACAACATTCATCCAACATTCGGGTGGGGGCGGATCAAATCTTTACCCCCAGGCCTGGCAGGATAGCCAGTTCTTGAGGGCTGCGCGGAAGGTCTGAAGGGTGGTGAGGGTACGAATCTCCACGGGGAGCTCGTTCCAGAGGGTCGGAGCTGCCACTGAAAAGGCCCTCCTCCGCGTAGTAGCCAGCCGGCACTGGCTGGCAGATGGCACTCGGAGGAGGCCTAATCTATGAGATCTAATCGGTCTCGAGGAGGTAATCGGCAGGAGGCGGTCTCCCAAGTACCCAGATCCACTACCATGGAGGGCTTTATAGGTGGCAAGAAGCACCTTGAAGCGCACACGGAGATCAACAGGTAGCCAGCGCAGCTCGCGGAGGATAGGTGTTATGTGGGTGAACCGAGGTGCACCCACAATCACTCTCGCGGCCGCATTCTGGACTAGCTGAAGTCGCCGGATGCTCTTCAAGGGCAGCCCCATGTAGAGCACGTTGCAGTATTCCAGCCTAGAGGTCACGAGGGCGCGAGTGACTGTTGTGAGTGCCTCCCGATTCAGGTAGGGTCGCAACTGGCGCACCAGGCGAACCTGGGCGAATGCCCCCCTGGTCACAGCCGACAGGTGTGATCAAAGGTCAGCTGTGGGTCCAGGAGGACTCCCAAGTTGCGAACCCTGTCTGAGGGGTGTAAAATTTGGCCCCCCAGCCTGAGAGATGGAACGCTAGCCAAATTGTTGGGAGGGAAACACAACAGCCACTCGGTCTTTTCCGGGTTGAGTACAAGCTTGTTAGCCCGCATCCAGTCTCTAACGGCCTCAAGACCCTGGTTCATCACGTCCACCGCTTCATTGAGTTGGCACGGGGCGGACAGATACAGCTGTGTATCGTCCGCATATTGATGGTATCTTATCCCGTGCCTCCGAATGATCTCGCCCAGCGGTTTCATGTAGATGTTAAATAGTACGGGGGACAGGACCGACCCCTGCGGCACCCCATATGTTAGGGGCCTCGTGGTCGATCTCTGTCCCCCGACCAACACCGACTGCGACCTGTCCGAGAGGTAGGAGGAGAACCACTGCAAAACAGTGCCTCCCACCCCCACCTCCCGCAGTCGTCGCAGAAGGATACCATGGTCGATGGTATCGAAAGCCGCCGAGAGGTCAAGAAGAACCAGGATGGAGGGATGGCCTCCATCCCTGGCTCTCCAGAGATCATTGGTCAATGCGACCAAAGCGGTTTCTGTGCTGTAACCAGGTCTGAAGCCGGACTGGAAGGGATGACGACTATCTAACTTACACTGAACATTACAGTACAGTAGAACCTCTGGTCACGACCATAATTTGTTCCATAACTTTGGTCGCAACCCGATTTGGTCATGACCTGAACCTAATTTTGGAAATTTGGCGCTTACAAAAAAAATGGCACAGAAGGGGAAATCGGCTGCAAAAACAATTTTTTTGTGGTAGATTTTTTTGGTCAGAACCAGATTTGGTCGTGGTCAGAAACGTTTGTGACCAGAGGTTCTACTGTATCTACATTAACAAGTTACATATTACCTAGTTTTGTGCTTTAAACATTCCTCATCCATTTCAGAGTTAATAAAAGACAACAACTAATCACATGAAACAAATGGTTGTGTGGAACAGACAATTAAAGTACAAAGAAAAAAATAGGATCTTTTATTTAAGCAATATAATAATCAACCGTCTAAGAAATTTTTACTCTGATAAATTTGAAATAATTGTCCCCAATGTGATGCCCTTCTAATGTTTCACCATAACTCCTGTATCAGCTTGGTGGGCTGAGGCTTAATAGAAGCTGATATCTAGTACAACTGGAAGGCATGAGATCGAAGAAGGCAGATTTATAACTTTATCCACTTACTGCAAACATTTTCATCAGGAGATTCTGCTGCTCTTGGACTGCCTGGCCTTTCACACTTTCATCATATTCATATCCATTTTGGGATAAATAGTCTGAATAGTTGTGGAACAAGACTGAGCGCCAGAATTGCTCCTACGACATGCAGAGAAAGAAAAGAAAAACATAGTTCATAACAACTATTTTATCATGGCTGCAAGATACATACTGTAATATAAAATTTGGTACTAAACAAGGACAAGTTTATAAATTACTCTGAAATTGTGATGATTAAAATTCCAAAGGACTGGAAATAGGCAAACAAAATAGACCACATTAACTAGAATTTGAATTAATTTGAAAATGTAAAGGAAACTTTATAAATTCAAAATAATGTAGAGCAAAGCATCCTTTCAATGATGCATGCACTTAAATACATAGCATCAAAAGCTTTGTTCTTAACTATTTTGAGAGATTATTCATTTTCACCTCCTCTTAGCAATTTAATGGGTTTATATGCCGCCCAATCCTGAGGGACTCAGGGCGGCTTCCAAATACGAATGAAATAAAATAACACACAGGGGGAGAATACAAACAATACAAACAATATTAAAAACACAACATACATCCGGTTTAATTGGGGGTTGAAACTGATTTGAATCAGCAACCCCAGGCCTGCCGGAACAGCCAGGTCTTGGTGGCTTTTTGGAAGGCCGCAAAGGTGGGAAGGGTCCGGATCTCTATTGGTAGCTCGTTCCAGAGAGCCGGTGCAGCTACAGAAAAGGCTCTCCCCCGAGTAGTCGCCAGTCGACATTGTCCGGCCAATGGCACCCGGAGGAGGCCTAACCTGTGAGTTCTTATCGGACGTTGGGAGGTGTGTAGCTTTCAAGATTTCAGTGGGTGGCATCCATTTGCTTCCAACTGTAACTTTACAATTTTAACGTTTAAAACCTTGCTTGTTTGCTTTATTGGGGAGAAGGGGAACAGCTGAGAAATTAATACATAATGAACACTATATGTTTTGTGTAAATACCACAGAATGCATACTATCTTCCCAAAGCAGAGACATACATATAGAAATAGGGATACTGTTTCTATATGGTGTGTGTGTGTGTGTAGATACTCCTCAACTTACTATCACAATTGAGCCCAAAATTTATGTTGTTAAATAAGAAATTTGTTAAGTGAGTTTTGCTCCATTTTACGTCTTTTCTTGCAGCATTTGTTAAGTAAATCACTACAGTTATTAAATTAGTACCGCAGCTGTTAACCGAGTCTGGTTTCCCCACTGGCTTGTCAGAAGGTTGCAAAGGGGATGACCTGACTCTGGGACACAGCAACCATCATGTGAGTCAGCTGTCAAGCATCTGAATGTAAATCATGTGACCATATGGTTGTAAGTACGAAGAATTGTCATATCACTTTTTTAAAAGTGCAATTTTACTTCAAACAGTCACTAAACAAACTGCTGTGAGTCCAGGACTACATATATGGAATTGCAACAAAATTGTACAAATGATCTTAATTTAATAGGTGACAATCATTTAATGGGGATTATCTACATGCATAATATTTAGTACATACTTAATGGGAATGTAAGATAAATTTACTGGATATCTTATATGCAGGGTGGAACTTGCAACCCCTTATTAGGTTTTTCAGAATAGATATAAAACTAAATTATAAATTCTGATTACTCACCTCCATTTGACCCTTCTCTGTTGCAGTTTGACAAAAAGGGAGCTTAAATGGAAGCACTGATACCGCAGGACGGGGAAGCGTAGCTGGAAAACGCGCTCCTTTACAAAGAATGCATCTATTCAAGAAAAACACAGAATCAAAAGTGCAATCCTGTTCTCCTTCAGACTCACCATAGCATAAGCAAGTTGTTTACACATTCAGCAGTATACATGTCAAGAAAAGGAAGTTTGCATTTTTCTCAATTTTTTAAAATATCAGGCTAAAAATTAACACGTTTTAGAGAAAAAAACCTAAAGTTTTCTCTAAGCTTTGAATATCTAAATACTTCATTTGGCATTTAAAGGAGATTTCTCTAAAAATAGCAGAATTATTCCTTTGTCACTTTAATTCATTTAATATAAGAAGCCATGTTGTTTTATAATTACCTAGTAGAGCTTTTAGTAAAGTGTAAGACACGAAAAGATTCCTCATACAGAGGGCATAATAATGTCACAGTCATCTTAATCATGCACTGGCCTAATTATATGCTGCCATTTTAGGCAAATCAGTGAGTAACTTAAATCAACTTCTTTACAAGGCTGAGCCAAAATAAAACTTTGCTTTATCAACATGCCAAATTCTCTGAAGTGCATCAAATGAGACTAGAAGCTTGTGAGGATAAATGCGGTTACAGTGTTTAAAAATCCATTTCTTATATCCACAACTCTACTACTGCCATTCTACTAATTATATTTCATTGTCTAATGTTTTGAAATATATTACATTAGGAATTAGAGGAATGAAGCCAAATAAATATTATAAAGTAAATGCATCATTCTGATTCAATTATTTTATTAAAAATATTAGCCGAAAAGTGTTTTCACAATCTAAACATCTAACCTCATCAGCCATTCTTTTAAAACCAAGCCTTCAATCAAGGTAACACTTTTGTAGACATCGTTTTTTAACTGTGTTTAAATTATGTTTTCTGTCTTCATTTATCTTGGATGAGTCAGAGGGGGAAAAAAGCCACAATGACTTTCATTCATATTCATCTTCCCAGGCTGACATGTTCTGAGGCTTTAATGAATTTCCTAGAAAAGAGTTACTTGAAAGGGGAATTGGAGAAACACAATATTTTGTGCATATGGCATGCTAGTTCGCCTCTTTCTAGTAAAAAAAAAAACCAACAACCTGGAAGACAGGCCCTAGTTTAAATGAAATAAGGCAGTGGGAAGCTGACAAAAGAGGATGATTGAGAAAATGACCTTTCAACAGATGTTTGAATATTTCTGTGTTGAGCACTGTTCTAAAGAACAACAGGGACTATTTTATTATTTTTGTACCTGAGCTGCTGAGGGTTTTCATGAATGCCAACAATCCAGTAATGGTCTGACTTCCCTTTACAGTGCTCCCTTGTATTACAGACTGGGGTCCAAATATTACCATGCTTTCGGTTCAGCATTCGCACAATACCCTCAGAATCCACATAACAAGGAGTACCTAGTCATTCATTAGAAAAGCACATTGTTTTGTTTTGACAATCAGTTCTCTTTGAAACATCTGCATAGATTCATGAATGAATATGACGTTAAATTTTACATATCATCATCATTTATATTAAAAAGAACAAAACATCTGTAGCTATCTTTGGCAATAGCTCCCTCTTCTGGTAACCCAAAGTAAAAATCCATGGACATTCAGTGCAGTCCGCCCATTTCCTTTTCCCTCTTTCCTCTTAGATATTAATAGCATTGTTTTAACATCGATAATGGTTGCATAATTTTTAGTCAACTAAGCATGTGATGTCTTCCATTCCTGATGTCTGGGTTGAGGACTACAAATGTACAAAGGATTTGATCACATTCATCTTCCTTCACTATTATTCCACTAATGAAATAATAAATTAGGATTTAACTATGTCTTAAATGAACCATCTTACCTTCTGCTGAAAATCCTACCCATGCTAAATAGGATTTCCTGGAAAGAGGAAGAGATTCACCATGTAAAATTTGTCTTTTCTTTTTCCCAAGTTCTAGAAGCTGAATTCCAAGACACTGATCCCCTTCAAATCCAGTGCCTACAAGTAAGGGTGGGGTGGGAGAGCACAGTGTTAATTCTAACTAAAAGAAGTCACACTGAAAAGTTGTGGAGAAGTATAAAGAAAGGAAGGGAGTTAGCTGTGCAGATGCAAATTCCTCTTTGTGCTACTGAATGATTGTGATGGATTTCTATTCACTGAGTAATTTTAAACATTGTCAATATGACTATAATTTGGGAATATTGGGATTATTTTAGGAACATAAAATTATATTCATGAAGTGAGGTCTAAAATATTTGCCCAAATGAAATAATAATAATTCATTCTACTTTTACAGAAATCACCGAGAGATATAGAATGTTTGCTATGTTTTGAATCCTTAAGTTCTACCTTTACCAATATTGCATCTTTAAAAAAAAATAAAAACAAAACAATAGAAAACTAGAGTGAATCATGGCTGAATGACAGAATTATAGAATAGTATAAATCTTTATTACGGTCAAAGACCAGCAATACATGTTACTTTTTACAATAAGTTAAAAAGTACTGACATTAAAATATAATTTAAAAGTATTGACGTTAAAAGTGGATAATAACATATTTGTTCTCAAATTGTTCGGGTCACTCCCCGGTTTACCTGGGTGAAAAGCCGATAAGTATGGGAGTAAATACAATGTACATGGTTACATGCTCAATATCTCCACCCAGAAGGAAGGAAAGCAGCAACACAGCATAAAGTCTCCTGGTTTTACATTACTGCTACAGGAAGACTGAACTAATTAACAACTGATTTTACTTAATTTTTTTTTTAGCCCAAGATTTCCTAAATGCAAGCACTAGAACTAGGTGGCAATTCTAGTTTTGGATAAAAGTAGCAGAAAGTGACGGATGCAGTTCTTAGATACTAAAGACAGCTTCGCCATGGGTTTAAAATTTCAATTCTATGCGGAAATGGGGTGACTTAATAAATTCAAAGCTATAATGGCATGGTCTTTAAAAAAATTAAAGAGGGAATTATGTAGAATGACCAAATGTTTGAAGTGCTCATTTGAACATCAAACTTCTTCTATGGTCAACATTTTTGGAAATTCCTGGTCTTGGAAAACACTGTGCTTCCACCAGCCACATTCCTTCCCCAATTGTACAAGGACACCTGAAAGATATTTGAATAATCAACATTTTAAACAACTAAACAACAAAATGAATAATACAGTAAGCACCTTTATGAAAGACCACCAGCAGCTGCTCTCCATGTCCTGCCATCGACACCACAGGTCCAGGGAAACTGAAAATCTCTTTCTGAAGTCCGCCAATGGTGAACACACGAAGCAGAAGAGAACTGGTGGCGCATGCAGCCCAGCCCTGCCCCAAACAAACAGCTTCAATGTCTTCATCCTGCAGCATATCAACAGTCCATTCCTTATTAGCATCCCAGGAGTTGAAATGGATGCAATGTAGCTTGCTAAAGATGAAAGAGGGAAATGAATGTAAGTAAAATATGAATATGGGGATGTCCAGATACACACCTCTGGCTTTGCATTTTTGAGCATTATAAAACAAAATGCTTGTTGATTACACTGATGCTTTTGAATTAATATTAAGTAGCTCCAATTTGGAGATCTGCAGTTATCAGTTTCACTTTTTCTTCATTCTCCGTGTGATTTTTAAAAAAAGGAAAACATGAAGCAAATAGAACAGAACAGTGCTCTAAAGTGCACTGATCCCATCCTCATTACTCTCACTCCTTTGTGAGTTCATGGAATACAAATGTTAGTTTTATTGGCTACAATTCACAATTAAGTTTTGGTTTTTTTACCTTGCTAGTTCCTCTGTGCTCTCACAGGCCAATAAAATAGCTTCACTGGAAAGGTCTGCCATTGTGTGATTCAAATTATTTGGCAAATGCATTGCATGATGTATGGCGGTATCATGGAATTCGACATCAATAGCATTGTCTTGTTCATCATTATAGCAGCGAATAATACCCAGAGAGTTCCACATCTATAAGGGGGACATTAAGGCTTGTTAAGAAGATAGAAATATTTCTGCAAGGTTGACTTTAGATCTGCCATATGTATATACATACATACTGTATGTATGTATGTATGTACGTATGTATGTGTATGTGTGTCATATACACATGCCATATGATAACACACAGCTCATTCATAATCTCTGGATATGTTCAATCAGTAAGTGAAGTTTGAGATGGAGGGAATGAGGGATGACAGTACCATCAGTGGAGGACTATAAACCAAGATGGATGCATTATATTAATTGCAACATGAATTTGCCATTGAAGTAAACTCAGAATAGGCAAGTAGCAAAACACAGCATCAACATCTGAGAGATAAACTAAATTCCTAACTTCTGAAACAAATTGCCATTCTCTCTGGAAGCAGCAGCAATAGATTCTAACCCTAACCTTATCTAAATATACTTAAAATACATTTCTCTTTTCTTCCTACTTATGAATAAATTTATATTATTTTAGTCATAGTCAGAAATTCAAAGACACCTACCTCTATTTTTGAAAGGGGTTTTTCACTTTACTTTATTCAAAGCTTTAAAACTAGACTGCACAAAAAGTACAGTCAGAAATGTTATGGGGACCAATTGATGATACTTATCCTGTTTTTATAGGAGCTTATAGTCAATAACTATACTTATAATAGTTAGTTACTACCAGTACATAGTTATAGGTATGATGAAATGAACTTGCTTTTGAAGTTTTTTGTGACAATTGCAGCCCTTTATCAATTTAGGCTGATAAAGCTTAACAGTTTGAAGGTGATCCCAACACCACCCACATGTTAATAGCCATTCAGTTTTGTACTACATAAAACTGCTTATGTAGACTATTTAGAAGCTTCTTCTTCTTCTTCATCATCATCATCATTATTACAACTGCTGTTTTTATTACTTTATTTAAATGCATATGCTGCCTTATTCCTATCAGTTCTGGGCTGTTCTTACAAGTTATTAAAAATATTAATAATCTTATTGTTTAAAAGATTGGCTAATGAAGCAATTTAAAACCTGAAATTAACCATGAAGCGGTGAGTGAGATGTGCTGGGGTAGAACCAGACTGGAATGGCTTTTGCCGAGGAGTTGGCAATGGCCCATTGTAGACCGGCCTCTGGTCAGATAGCAATGGTTGAACTGGGAAATTGTCCAAATCATCCTCTCCTTCCTCCTTATCAAGGGCAGAATTAGCTTTCAGCAATCCAGTATCTACAAAAGGCAGATAGATCATATCAAGACATTTTATAGCATCTTCATAATGCTGGCAGCCAAACTGACAACATTACATTATCATAGATTTATATTCATGGTTCGCAAGAGGTGGCAACTAATGTAGCAATAGCATTCAACTAGAGGAGATAATATGAATATAATGTGTTTTCTTTTTTTGATGATTATAGATTTATAGTTGCTCCAACATTCAGCCCCACCTTCTGCTCCAAAACTCCTACTTTGGGAAATTCTAACCTAGAGAGTTCTCATCATCTTCTATTATTGCGCCTCGGTTTCTGGGACGTCCCGATGCCATCTTAAAGTCATCTTCATCTTCATCATTTGTTGCTGCCTTAGTGCCCCAGTCATCCTCATTGAAATCCCTATTCAGAAAGTCCTCTTTGTCATCCTCATCAAAAAGATCATCGTAGCTTTTGATAGAAGAATTAGGTGCCTGAAGTCAGGATGTAACAGTTAATAAATATATGTATACCAAATGAGCAAACATTTCTAAAAAGGAAATTACCTTCCAGTCAATAAATGTCAGATTCATATGATTAGGTTCATAATCACGAGGTTAATTTTAAAATAAACCCAAGGAAACTTCCAGTTTACATTACCTTGTGGATTGATTTCTTCCTTTCTACATCACAGACATTTTCAAGTAGTCCAAGATTGCCTTCTGTATCTGTATAAGCAAGCTGGCCACCTTTGGGATGCCATGCCAGACCACAGACAGTGTAACCTTTTTCATGTTTCACCCTAAAAAAGGTAATAATAAAAGATGCATCTGAAATCATTCTGACAGGAAAACGTTTGCTAAGCAGCTACTCAGGCCTTATGATCTTATTCGTACATCATGCTAAACCAAAACCAAACAATTAACTTTATCCTACTTGATCAAGCCATGTGAATGCAGAAAGTCTCAAAATTTGCCAGTTTTGATTTTATGGTGTAGGTTATCCAAACCTTTTATGTCATACATTAGTAGCTCCCATCAGTTTTCTTTCTCTTTGCAAAAACCCATCTTTGTAAGAGATACTGAAACCATCTGGTACCTTTCCAGGCATTCTTGGGTTTCCACTTTCCAAATGACCATATAGCCACCGATACTTCCAGCTGCCAAATATTGTCCACATGGAGACCAGGCCACAACATTTAATGGCTAACATGAAAAAAAGAAAGAAAATAAGTCTTTTATTATAACTTCTGTGGCTTTGACTAAGATTGTGTTTGATGTATCCATCCTTTGAGCAGTGTGTGAAATATGTTTTAGGGGTCTTTTGTTGTTATTAATTTGTTAGTATCATGTTTTGGAGGAAGACAGAGAGATGAAGGGAAGGGACTGAAAAAGTCAAGGCAACAAACTTATATCTGGACAGAAAACCTCTAGCAATGGCAGAGTTGTGTTGGTGCCCACATCCCAGAAATTCATTGTAGCAGTGCATCATAGTGGGTTGAGCTATGATGAGAGTTTGGATTGCTCAACACAAGTTAGTCACAGGATTGTGCAGAAGCAAGAAGCAACCAGCTGTGGCAGCCTGGAGTCTTAGGAAAATTAGTTTAGGGATGCTGGACACTAGAGGGGACTGAAAGCCAAGAACCATGTGCAGGATCCAAACTGGAAGCCACAGAGTCCATCCTATAGCCTGGACAGCCCACTCCTGAAACTACTAATGGCGGTGAGATAGGAGCCTCAGCATACTGAGCCAGTGGAGGCCAGCTTGGAAGCCTATCATTTAACCATAGTAAAACATGGGCTGAATTGTCTGATTTCAGCCATGTCAAAAGGTAAGTTCTATTTGGATATGTGGATAATAGAGGGAGATAATTGTTTGTTTGTTTTTACTGTCTGTATCCATATGAAACTTTGAAATTAGAATTGGATGAGTAGGCAAGCAGGGACTTCTTTTTTCCACTCAGCCAGAAGCCTAGTAAATTTATTTAATTTTTCATTCAGTCTTGGACAGCCAAGACTGAATAAAAGAGAACCTGTTTTTGGCATTGCTCTTTGGTAAGGATAGGTGTGTTGAAGTAGTTTGCCAGCCTCTGGATAGTCTTTGCCAAAAACAGAGTTGGCAGCTGTAAAGATGTGCAAGTGATAGTCTGAAGTTAGTGAGGGGGTGGGATGTTCTAATAAAGGAAGTTAGCAAGTGCTAGAGGAAGAACTCAAAGTCTTAACACTATTATTGAGTTTTAGTATAGATGGTGGTATGATTGTGAACTATGGGTGAGATTGTAAGCAGCAGGATGTGGGGACTAGCAGGAGATGAAAGCAAGCACAATGCTGGTTATAATAGGCCAGGACAGATATGCTAATGGGTGCCATGTGGACTGTTCTAGATTAAAGGAAATCAATAATATGGAGTCAATCTCCACTTCCATCTTATTGACCTAATCCTGGATTCTGGTCATTAGACTGTTGGTGACCTTGGGTTTATTGTTGGTAAACCTTCAAATCATGTATAATAAGATTGTGCTCATTCACAAACAGCTAATGAACATGCAGACCTGGCATGTATAACTGAGATTTAGCTGGCCAAGGAGGGCAGGCATACCAGCTTCTTAGTGATCTGCCCAATTGGGCTTTGGATCTTAGATCTGGTAGCTCCCTAATAATCACCTATTTATAAATATACACAGTCAATGTTAGGAGGAAAGCACGCTTCTATAACAGGCAGAACAACTGTTGCTATTGCAATATTTTACACAGCTCATAAAACAAAGGACGTTTAACCTCTGATTACTACTATTGATCATAGGTCTCTGCTTTTACTCTGACATACATACATACATACATACATACATACATACATACATACATACATACATACGCCAAATATCAAACAGATTTCCCATTTGGCACCAAACTCTTTCGCAAACAGACTGATTCACTAACAATCAATCAATCAGCTTGAGAAAATATGGTTTTCTCTTCCCTGATACCAAGCAAACATTACTTAGGACAAGAGCAGATTAAAAAGCAGCTACCTAAAAGGATACCAACCTGTGTGATAAAATTATCTGATAGGTCCAGCTCATGAGCCCATGTTTCTCTTCTATATAGTTTGATTGTTTTTTCTACTGGAATGGCTAGTAGCTATTTAGGGAGAAAAAAGTGTTATTAAGATGGACCTGGTTTTTAAATGCTATTTTAAATAAGTTCTATCCTGGTTTTGTTTACAAAACAAACTCATTCAAACTAAAGACGTGCTCTGCACACATCTGGGTAAGCTATAATGGGACTGGTTTTTAGGTTAGTGTGATTTGTGAACATAGATATCGGACATGTCCAATACATTTTATAAATAAATAAATAGTTAAATATCTTGGTTTCAACTCAAGAAACTATGGAACACATTTGAACCACCTAGAAATATAAAATAGAGTTAGAAGGGACTTTGGAAGTCTTCTAGTCCAACCCCCTGCTCGAGCAAGAGACCCTACATCATTTCAGACAAATGGTTGTCCATTTTGAAAGGCTTCAGTGAAGGAGCACCCACAACCTCTGAAGGCAAGCTGTTCCATTGATGGATTGCTCTCACTGTTAGGAAATTTCTCCTTAGTTCTAGTTTGCTTCTCTCCTTAGTTAGTTTCCAACTATTGTTTCTTGTCTTGCCTACTGGTGCTTTGGAAAACAGTTTGATGGTCTTGTTTTTGCAGGAGCCCCTTAAATATTGGAACAGTGCTATCATATCCTTCCTAGTTCTTCATTAGACATACCAAATCTCAAGAGATAATAAATGTCAAGCAATCACAGATGTCACACTGAGTTAGAATAGAGCAGGATTTTAAAAGTTCTAATAAATGTCCTATTTCAACCAAACAACTGCATGATATAACATACCAAGCATCAGCAACTTAATTTATCAAGCCTACTTTAATGAGAATCATCTAGCCCATTCTAGTTCAACCACCGATATGACTACAGTTAGCCTAGATGAGAAATTTTGGGATTTTCACCAAAATTATTAAGACTTCGCTTTCCCTCAATCCTCACAATCCAGGGCAACCGTGATATGCAGACACGTTTGCCTTGGGCTCCTCTGCATGCTCACTTCTTTTCCAGAACGGACTGCTGAAACACTTTTCTAAATGCAGCCTAAATACAATGGGCTTTGCAGGGAAATGCTGCTATTAGCTTCATAGTGTCATTCCTGAGATATTCATTATTAGATACAACTCTCATCTCCTCTGATATATTTTTTGTTTCCGCTTGCTTTATCCAGGTGAATATTTCTTGTTCTTCTGTTCTTTATGACTTTTTCAAAAATGAATTGAATTTTCCTTCTAACTCCTCCCTCCACTACTGCTAGTTTTTCTCTCTTCTCACAACGCTTCCTGCAAGTGAACAAAGTTCTCAGAAAATGGGCAAGAAAGCCTGCAACTTTCAGGATCTTGAGATTTCTTGGCATAAAGAACAGGAAGGGCATCTTTCCTCCCCATAGTTTCTCCCATTATTATTTTCCTTGATTCTTGAAAAGCAGCAAAGAGGAATTGAGGCAATGGGTAACCTGGACTTCCAGTGTCTTTTCACTTTTTTTTGCTACTCTGCAGATAGCTTTCACAAGCAAGGAAACCAATAATTTGGTGTTGCCATCTACCCACCTATGTAAATCAGCATGTTTGCATAGAAGCCCACAGAAGCTTCCATATAAAACAGAAGTGTCACCCAAATTATGACATGTTTCATCAGTACCGTTTCTTGCAGACCTTTCTGCATGCCTGTGTGCACCCAGGCATGCACATACACTAAAACAACAATAGACAGGCGACTTATTACCTTTCCTATTTTCGGTTGCCAGGCCAGTCTACATAGAGATTTTGCATTTATCACATCATTACATTTTTGCAGCAGCGGCCAGCTTATTTCACAATTCTGGAAGTAAAATAAGATAACGGTCATTAATTAGTTTGATATAAACCTTTCTGAAATATAAAATACTTTGCAAGTTGTAAGAAGTAGGTGTAGGGTCATCCTTATCAGCAGCCATATTTATTTTTTATTTTTTTTAGCATAGAATACTTACTCTGCCATTCCTGGAACATTAGAGATTTAGGACCATCCAGACACAAAAGTCCTTAGATAGTTTTAATAAGTTTATCAATCTAATTCAGGTGTGACAGCCCTGATTTTCAGTCACTTGCTTTAAAAGGAGTTCCTCTTCCAATGTAAATAACAAAATTAATTACTGCTTCTCACATTATGATTTTCTTTCTATATCCTGGGGTTTCTTAAATTATTAAGTGTTCTCCACTGACAAGCCAAGTAACAACATGCATTTTCCGTAAAAAGAGCTGGACTATCACAATCTATTTTCAAGACAAAACATTCCTAAATGTAGTATTTAACTCACTATATATGTTAATATTTGTGTTCCAAGCCTCATTGAATCCAAAAAGGTTTATTCCAAATTGCTAAAAGAATTATAGTCTGCAAGTTTAGTTCCACATGGATATTCCAATCTTGCATTAGGATCAAGATTTAAAATGGGAAACAGAAAGTATTATTTACCTGTTCTGAAATTTTCCACACTCTGACAGATCCATCACAGCTAGCCGATGCCTGAAAAAGGAATATTTTTAAAGATAATAGCACCTGGCATTACTTATGGCTTAGTATTTACATTTAAAATGGCAGAGTTCAGTATTATGTCACTATAAGAAACCACATCTTTGCTGACATACTTTTCCTGAAACATCCCACTCTGGAGAATGCTTTAAGCCGAAAGGAAAGGCAGGATGTAATTTTAATACATAAATTACTATTTATTAATTAATTCACCTGACTGGGATTTCCTTATCTATAGAAAGCAGCTGGGTGAAATCTGAAACAGGTATTCAAGAACCTTTATTATTCTATTCTAGAAAAGGAATACAGTAAGTAAATACAACATATTGTAAATGCTGGTAGTAAAAACTCTAAAAACTGGGTACTTTTAAGCAATCACGTAGTCCAACAAATATACCTTTTCACCTATTTCTGCTATCTATGTATTTGTGATGAAATATATTTTAAAAAAGTGAATCCCCAAGAGCGTGAGGGGTGCATTCCAGAGAAGCAAGTGGCAACTCAGCCCTAAGACAGCTGTCCCTAATGGTTCACAGAGTATACTATAGATCAGGGGTCCCCAACCCTCAGGTTGTGGCCCACTACCGGGCCTTGAGTCATTCGGAAATGGGCCATGGAAGTGGTGGGCGTGGGTGCCCGCGCACACACCCATTGTGCGAGTGGCAGGAGCGAGTGTCTGTTGCTCCTGCAAATGGAGCTGTGCATGTGCGTTTGCCTGCCGCTCGCACGGAACCAACCCCTCTCACGCTTCACCCCCCTCCCCCATCAGTCTGCCAAGCTAGAAAGGTTGGGGAATTCTGCTGTAGATGCAAATAGCATTCCTAAGTCTGCCAAGGTTTTGTCTATAAGTGTGAAAACAATAAAGAAATCAGCTTGGAAGATGTGTCACTTTTGTTTTGTGTCTGACAGTATTTTTATTTATACAAGATACAAATGATACCTTGGTACAATAATATCTCCATCTAAGTATGAACCACAACCCCTTCAAATCTATATTAATATTTCTTAGGTAAAAGATAATTGTTACATCACTTTTAACAGTATAATTCTACAGAAATGTATTCATCCATACAGGTTCACATATCATCCACAAATTTGATTTTGACCTGATACTACTTTGATTTATTATTTAATCTTTTTTGGGCATAGCCTTAACAAAGACAAATAAATAAATAAGTTCCTTTCATTAAGTAAATATGAGATTAACTCATAAGGCGTAAGTTAATAAATTGGTATGCGCAAATTCTTGCAACAGAATCTGTAAATGGAATGTTGCGTTGGAGAAATACGACAATGCAAAATCATAGAATTATAGAATATGTTATTAAAAATCAATTAAAAGAAAGTCTATAGGACATACCAGATAGGTATCAGTTGGATCTAATGACACACTCAGAACAGGTGCATCATGTCCTCGAAATGTCTTTTGTTGGCTGTTGTCAGTTACATCCACTATTTTCACCAGAAAATCACTAGAGATCGTTATAATAAAAAAAAAAAAACAAGAGTATTTTTAAATTGAATACACAGGCACTGTACCACCATTCTAAACAGTATTTTAACTACCTTTTTAGAGTCATTCTTGGGCACACCTAGGGACACACACATACATATATGTTTTAGCAAAGCACTCTGTAGAAGTAAAATCTCGCACATTATTTATTCTAAATTTTTTGGTGTGTCTGCCTTTGAATCATTTTTAACTTCTGGCAACTGGCTGACTAGATCCTGCAGTTTTCTTGGCAAGGTTTTTCAGGTGTGATTTGCCACTGTTTGTTTCCCAGGGCTGAGAGAAAGTGATGGGCTAAGGGTCACCAAAGTGGCTTCGTGCCGAAAGTGGAAACAAAATTCACTCTCCCGATTGCTAGTCTGATCCCTTAACCATTACATCAAACAGGTTTAATTTTAAAATTAAACCATGTTAATCATTGATTAAAATAAACAATTACTTAAAGAAAATTCTATCACAAACACACTTTATTCATAAGAAATCAAAAAACCTGAACTAACCCTGAAACAATTTCCATAAATAAAACCATACAACCCATTTATAACAGCAAGAACTAAAGAGAATGGCTGTGGCAGTTTAAAACCAACTTTCTGAAACTTATTAATCTCCCATACTATTGTCTTGCTTATGTGAAATATTCAACATCAAAATTCCCTTTTACATATTCAGGTAACTACAAATCACAGTAAGAGTGCAAAAATAATTCCTTATGAGCAAGACAGCTTTTCACATCCCACAAAACAGATGACTAGTGTAAACTGCTGATATGTCTCTATAAAATGTTAAAAATCTGAGGCAACCTCTCTGTCCTAAAGCTTCCAGATATTGTTGGGCTGCAAATTCCATTGTTCTGGTCTGCCGCTGAGTTCTTGACTTATAAAGTGGAAAATGTAAAATCACACATCTGGAGGAGAGCATCTATAGGAAGTATGAGTTAAATTCTGTCCCAGAAGATCAATGAGCAGAACATACAAAGTTGTTTGCACAGAATGCTTATGTTTTAGTTAAAAGAATACTTCTTTCCCAAGGAAAAGTAATCCATAGCTGAAACTGTTTGGGTACTTTCTTTTCAACTCCCAAATATATTTACCTAGATCCAACAGCTACTTTGCTCCCATCAGCATTGAAAACAACATGGTTTGCATTTGTGGTAAAACGGGTCAAGATACCATCTGGAAGACCTTCTGGGAACGTATGGATTTGGACAGTGTTGTTAGATACTGCAGTAATCAATCTCCCATTCTACAAATAAAGCAGTATTGGGATTATAGACTAGTCTATCCTTCATTGCCTTGGACAGAATAATATTTCATGTAATTTGACAGGTACAAAAGGAAAGTTCGGGGGGGGGGGGGCTCCAGTGATTTCTCTCCAACTGCTTTTTTCAAATATTAAAGACACTGATTACACCAAGCAACTGTAGGTGGACTTATATGTACGTACATGCATTGAGATAAAAATAAGAAATCCAATCTCATTTCTGTCTCAGGATATTCATGCAGACTGGAGAGATCTCTGCCAAGCTAAACCTTGTATTTAACTACTGCCTTAGTCTATTATTTTTACCTAAAAATGCTATTCTCAAGTTTAGCCAATTATTTTCTATACACAGCTCCAAAGCTGAAAACTATAGGACAATATTTGAGGTGCAGAATCAGTAGATTTATTTATTTATTTGTCTTGTATGCCGCCCACTCCCGAAGGACTCCGGGCGGCTCACAAAAGACAAGGGAAAGGGGGAAAACGAGACAAAGACAACATATTAAAAACAAAACCAACATTCACAATTTCCGTGGAGGTAAATGCTTCTCAGCCCCCCCCCCCCC
This sequence comes from Thamnophis sirtalis, assembly GCF_051295495.1. NCBI lineage: Eukaryota > Metazoa > Chordata > Lepidosauria > Squamata > Natricidae > Thamnophis > Thamnophis sirtalis. Next base: position 153,471,055 of record NW_028261381.1, on the reverse strand, counting down.
CAGCCTGCTGGAACAGCCAGGACTTGGTGGCTTTGCGGAAGGCCGGGAGGGTAGTAAGGTTTCAGTTTCAGTTTTTCACTTTATTTGTATGCCGCCCTTTTCCCTGAGGGGACTCAGGGCGGCTCACAACTTCGGGGGGGGGGGGGTGTCCGGATCTCAACAGGGAGCTCGTTCCAGAGGGCCGGAGCTGCAACAGAGAAGGCTCTCCCCCGGGGAGTCGCCAGCCGACATTGGCTGGCAGATGGAATCCGGAGGAGACCTAATCTGTGCGATCTAATTGGTCTGAGAGAGGTAATCGGCAGGAGGCGGTCTCTCAGGTACCCAGGTACCCAGTAGATATTATTAAGGCTCACATATTTACTTAAGATTATGTTTTAAAACAAGAATCAGCTACCACTTTGCAGTGCAGGCATGTATGATTTCGCCCAATATCACATGTTCTTCACAAAATCAAAAAAGTTTCAAAAGTCAGATATTTTGCCTATTATAGAATATTTCAGAAATTTTGGTGGTTTAATTTAATTTTTTCTTTTTAAACATCCTTTTTAATGGGTTTTTTAAAAAACCAGGATGACCAAGATTGATGGTTTGGTTTACAAATTATAATGATTCATGTATGTGTATGCAAATATAAAGTTAAGGAACAAACATGAAAACAGTGTATTCTGAAAATATGTGGATGAATGGCAAGAAAGAACTGACTCCATACTCATATTTGAAAAACTAGGACTATAACTACTGAGCAAGCTCAATAGTGAACAAAGTCTTGGGAGAAAACTGCAAAACTGTGGTGAAGGAAAAAAATAGAAGACTGATTGCATTCATAATATTAAAAGCAATTAGATAAATATGTAGCACATTAATCATACATAAACATACAAAAATAACCAGACTTTAAATTTGACTTAGTCTTTGGGACTGAGTCTTCCAAAGGATGTGGGGTCAATACATTTTAATTTGGGGGTTTATTTTAAGGGTGGAAATAGAAGCTTTAGGTTTTGCAGAGGTTTAAAGCTGATGCAACATCTGTTAAATTTCCCTATGTCTACAGTAACAGATGATAACTTCAAAACATTCAACCCATATCAACAGGACAAAAAAGAAAATGCAGTTTCCACTTGTGATATAAAACTTGGATGTCTTATAGAAAGCATTAGATTTGCTTTGTCATGCCATATTCACCAGGGGGCAGACTTCATCCAATACTGAATAATGTACGCAAATTCTCTTAGGAATTTTGATCTAGACACCAACAGAAAGCCAAACTTAAAGCTTAGAGATACAGAATAATTCAGGGGAAAACTGTAATTTGTATACATTTGACTTTTTGCATTTGAGCAAGAAGCTTAATATTTTTTTTAAAAATGCAGACGTTTCTATTATCACTTCACAATAAAATGTAGGTGGTAACACAAATAAAGTAATTAAATTCCATTCAATGAATAAATAAATTTATCTATTCTATGGAATCCCCACAATTAAGCATTTGAGGTACATGGGATCAGAAAAATAGAAAGGGATGGAGAATTTATTTCATTTTATAAGAGTTTACAAAAATCTGTGAATGTGATAATTCTGTTCTTAGATGAACAGCTTGACTTGTTTTCAAACCCAATTTAATAACCTGTTTTTATGAACTCAAGACCAGAATCATATACCTACGAGAAATTGAAAATTAACACTAAATTACCTCCCAAGTTTTAGATGCAATGATTTTCAATCTGAGCCAGGTGATATTTATCGTTTTGATCATTTTGGAAGTATTTCAGTTTCAAAATAACCCTTCTGAATTAAAAATGCTATATTCGGAATTCAAAACCCCTCTAAAATAAAGAAAGCAACTTTTTACATGAAAAATAGGATTAGTTCACCATTATATACAAGTCTCTTCAATGGCTTGGTTCACCCTTCATATAAACATGTGTTTTGTTTGGATTTTGTTTTGTTTCAGGAGTACCTTGAGAGCAAATGAGTAGGCTTTTTCGCCTACATTAATGGACTTTGGATCATCATCATCCAGGCTTTCCCAAAATCTTACATCTCCATCACTGCCGCAAGTTACAATACAACTAAAGAAACAAAATAAAAATACAGGGATACAGTAATAATATGCATAACTATTTCATACACACACATATTCAGATCTCATTAAAATCTATTGTAACAAAAGATACATTATCCAAAGGTATTTTTTTCTTTAAATAATCTTTAAAGAATAAATAATGATACAAGCAAAGATGCTGGTCTCAAGCAATGGCATTTATAGGATTGATGTTTCCTAAGTAATTCCCCAGGTTAATTAATCTCAGGTATACATATACATATTAAACTCCTACTGTTTTCCTTGCTTTTGTCTTCCTGTCTTAAGGGAATCTGATCAATCTGATTTCTAAACCAGTTTATGACTTACCACAATGTGCAAACCTAGCTACGGTAATTATATATATGCAAACCCACAATGATTCATTTAAGGATGACAACTGAGAGTACTGGAATCACATCCCTAAGCAGTGTGATCACACAATGCCACACTTTACAACCATATTGCTTAGTGACAGCAATTAGGGTCCCAGATGCCATTGCTAACAATCTATATATATATTGAATTATTTTGGTTATTTATTTTAATTAGTATATTGACTAATAACTTTGGCATGACTTACATGGTGGGGTGGGAGGGGTGTTAAAATTAATCACTTTGAAAAGAGACTAATAAACTTTATAATGTGTTGTCATGATTCCAACACTAGTTTCTCTTAATTCCTTTGCTGCTTATTATTCGGTCAGAAACACATTTCAAAAATATTTGTATATTTCTGAATTAAATCACTAGATAAGCATAGATAAGTTTCAATCACTCACCTTCCAGTGTCATTGAAACAGACATCTGTCTGGCCTTCCGTATGTCCATATCTCATTGGTTTTTGTGAGGACATTTTCTCCTTCAATAAAAACTCTGAATCTAGCAGCAATAGAACACAAATAAATAAATAAAAATAAATGAAATAAAATAACTACAAAATATAATGCAGGCCTCTCCTAGCGAAGAATGATCTATAGGATCCTTTTTTAGATTAGTTTAGTTTACTTTATTGTCATTGGACATGGGACAATGAAATTAAATGCCATCTTCAGTGTACATTACTATAAAAATAAAAAAAACAGATTCTTTACTTTCTATATAATTGAAATTGAAAACCCGATATTGCACTATACCATAGAATTTAAAATGGGTTCTGCCCTGGGATAGCAGTTGTTTTTCAGCCTATTTGTCCTTGTTTTTATTGTCCTGTACTGTCTGCCGGATGGTAATAGTTAAAAAAAAAAAGGTGCCCAGGATGAGATGGATCTTTAAGAATGTTTTGAACTTTCCTAAGGCAGCGGGAGCTATAAAGGTCTTCCAAAGAGAGGAGAGGGCAACCAATGATCCTCTCTGGGCAATGACGTTGACCCTCTGGAGTGCTGTCCTATCTGCCACTGTGCAATTGGCAAACCCTACACAGATGCAGTAAGTTAAAATACTTCCTATGGTGCAGCAGTAGAAGATCACCAGGAGTTTTTCATTCAGTTCTTGTTTCCTGAGAAGTCTCAGGTGGTATAATCTCTGCTGGGCCCTTTTGACCAGTGCTGCAATATGAGTGCCACAGGTCAGGTCCTCTTTTATGATAACACCCAGAAACTTAAAACTGGCCACTTGCTCCGCTTGGTCTCCACTGATGAGCAAGGGCTGGATGTCTGATCTATTCCTCCTACAGTCCACTATAAGCTTCTTTTACTGATGGGGGTCATGCAATCCAGAATTGTATCAATTATACGATCATTAGGGTTGCAATTTCAGGATCAGCAATCCTAAAGGTTATATTTTATTTCAAACTTTTTCAACCAGATGCCCTTTCAAGTGCACTTCATGACCTCTCTGAAACCATGCTGGATTAGGATGATGGGACTTGTCGTCAAATGCACCAAGAGAGGGAAAGGCTGCCCACAGCTAATAGAACACGCTTTATTCCCTTCCCCGTTGAGGTCACCCGAGAAACGGCGGGAGGACCGTCCCTCACCGGGTCCTAAGGACGCGCGTGGGAATAGGTACCGGGTGCGGAGGGAGGACGCTCGTTCCCCAAGCACAGCCCCAAAGAGCGGCTCACAGCAGCCCCTCACCGGCAAAGCTACGCCACCCCGCCGCCCTCACTCACCCGCCGTCCTTCGAGCTTTCCCGCGCTTCGCTTCCGAGTGACGTCATCAGCGCCAGAGCCAGGGCTGTGCTTTTTCTTGGCCTTCTCATTGGGCTGTTGCGCTTTCCGTCCCACGCTCGGTCCCGCCTCCAGCCCCATCTCCCCACCCCGGGAAGCCGGCTGGATCCTGTCAGGGAGGCCGCGTGGGGATGGGGGGTGGCTGGGCTGCGTCTGCGCCTTCATAACCGCCTGGAAGGCGGAGAGGAAAAGCTGCGCCTCTGGGCAGCGCGGCTGAAGGACGGACTGACGGCGGCAAGGGTGGGGTTAGAAGGAGGGCGGTCAAGTCGCCGGCGTCCTTCTTTAGCCCCCTTCGTCCTGGAAATCGTAGGGGTTGCTGCTCCGTTCCCTCTGCCGCCCTCCTTCTCCTTCCCTGTCCTGTCCCGTTGTTTTAAAGCTTCTTTTGGGACACAGATTTTAGGGGGTGGGTGGGAGAGAGAGAGAGAAAACACGCTCCTGTTTTGCAAGAACAGCAGCTTTCTTGGCCATGGTCCTCTTTTCCCTTTTACTGTCCGTCCCCCCGTCTCCATATATCGAGACTTCTGCAGCTTTTCCAGACCTTCTTCCCCGTCCCACCCCCAGCCTTCTTTCCTTTGCAGTTTAATTGTAACCATATGTAAACTAACTAGAAATAACTTTCCATGTATCCTAAAGGGATTCCCTCCCAAAAGAATGGATTTCCAATGGCAGCTATTGCTTCTCTTTCTTAACTTCCCTCCACCTTCAGCCACTTTTTCCTAGCATACTTTGCTTTTCAGTTTCCTCTATTTCTTTATTTTCTCAACCTTCCTCCTCCAATTTGCTTTCTTTCCCTCCCTGCCGCCCTCCCTCTCCCCCCTCTCACACACCCACACACCAACAGAAGATTTGAAGATCCTCCCCTTCAGTTCAGACATCTTCCCTTCTCTCCTCCTTTCTCATCCTTGGACCCCCTTAGCCCCAATCCTTCCTCCTCCAGCTGTGCTGTTGCTCCGTCATCCTTTGTGTCTGATGGCGAGTCGTGGTGCCTGTCAGTGCCACGATATTTGGACAAGGTTTCTCTTTCTTCCCTGCTTTTTGGCATCCCTTCAAAATGTTTCTTGGGTGAGCAGCAGGTGAGCATGTACATCCATGGGGAAAGAAGGCGGGGTGGGAGATGGAAAGAACTGGCATCTGTTCGTTCTGACAAAGTTATCCCTCTCCAGTAAACTCAACTTTTATTAGGGACCACGATGTTGGTGAAATGTTTCTTTAAAAATCCTGGGGAGAAAAACTGAATTTGAGATAGATAGATATCCATTGTTGGTGGCTGGCGGAAAAGGAGCAAACAGAAAATTAGTTTCAGTGTTAATTTCATAGCCACAGCCATCATTTCAGCAGCATAATTTAAAAAAAAAACAGTTAAAGGAAATAAAGTTGTTTTAAAAGTTTCTTTTAAAATTCTGGAGGGGCATATTATAAAATGTTCATAACCTATGGCAAACAGCTAGGTTGCTGATTGTTTGAAGTGCAAGATTTCATGGAAAATATTTACTGTGTTTAGTTCGGCATTTGCATCATGGTGATTGCATCCACCTTCTAAGTTTAACCAAGGAATGGTAGGTCTTAAGGTTAGAAGATGTCATCTTTAGAACAAGCACCTGTTTTGTTTTAAAGAGCTTTGACTTGCCTACTTGTAGTTCTAAAAAGTTAGAAATTTATTTCTCTTCATCATCTGACAGTTCTTTCTCAATATGTTTTTAAAGTTACATGGAAATGTCAGTTAGACTAATTGAAATTGACAATATTCCAAAAGCGATTTGTTCATGTTTTCATCCTGAGCCTGCTGCTTTTAGAATAAAAACTAAAAGTTGGAGCAATCGTATGGCGTGTGAATTCTTGTTTCTGCCCACTTATATTGTGAAGTTAGTTTGGCTCTTACTGACTGTTAGCTGACAAAATATATAAATAGTTTTGGATAGCTTATTTGGCCATGTTTACACTACATAGGAAAATATTTTTGGTCTCATGCTGTGCTTTGTTAATCAGGCAGATCGTTTTGTGGATACATAGAGAAAATTATTTTTTTTAAAGGTCAGTGCCTATTTTCTTCCTAGAAAAACAGGTATTATTTTAACTGGTTTTAATTAGAATATGTTCTAATTATTTAATCACCAAATATCTAATCAAATATTTTGGTACAATGTCATGTTCTTACATGCATTAAATCATGACATTATACCAAAATATCTGAACATAATTAACTCTTGGTTTGTTTTAGAAAATGTTCTGAATGCTCTTTGCATTTTCTCTGCCATTTAATATATATTTAGAATATCTGGGGCTTTAGGAGAATTGTGAGAAATGACTTTTGATGATCTTAATCCTTTTTGAATTAAGCTGAGAATATTTCTCTAAGTGGAACCATTCTAGGAGGCCTGAGAGCAGTTAAAGTAGACAATTTCCTGTCAGCCTGTTCTCTTTATGCATTCCACTCTTATTGGGGTTTTTTAAGGGGGGTTGGACACTGTTCTGCTGTTTGATTTTGCAAGTCCTTTAGCTTGACACAACTGTCTCTTCTCTCATATCAGTTGCCTCATGGATTTTCAGGACCAAACATCAAGATAATTTACTGATTTTAGCTCCCACTGGAGCTAAACTGATCCCAACCTTATTGGGAAGTTTTTCTCGTAAAAACTTCTGCTATATACATGATCTTACCCAGCTCTCATTCATTTAGGAAAGGTTGAAATATGAGACATTCATAATTACCGGTAATTGTGTTCCTTATCAACAAGCTGTTTTGGATTTTTCTTCTCTGAATGCAAAATGTATTTGGCAAGTCCAATCCAGGATTGGAGAGGGAGTAAACTCTGAAGTGATATAATATCCTCTTTTTCTTATGTAAAGTTCCCTGCAGAATGGCTAACTGTAGTATTTTTCAAGTGAATAATAATATCCTTTCATTTTCAGTCAATATATTTGTAAAATGATGCAGAAATGCTTTATGTGGTCCAGATAATATGCGAAAAGCCATTATGCGAAAAGCCATTACGCAACTTCTGTTCTAGTCAAAATTTGGTATCAAAAAAGAGATTATGTGCACTTGAAAAGAATTAGGACATGGCTTCTAGCAATATTCTGTCTTCCTGATTTAATGTAGGAAAAGATCAGTCAAATATCTTGTGTGTTCTCCCTTCAGGATAAAATCTATATCAAGCTTTAAGTGAAGTTAAAGTGAATGCATCAATTTCCATACTCTCTTTCAGATTAGATATGACATTATAGTCAGAGGCAATCATGTGTCGAGGAACAATGGCTAAAACTCTTCAGTGATTTTCATGCTATGATGACTCTTCTTGTAGCCAAAAATCATATGACTCAAAAGAATTCTTTGCTCTATTGTTTCTGTGAGAGCTAGCTTCACATTTAAATGTTTTTCAAGTGCAGTTACAAATGGAAGACACAAACCTCCTTTTTACTGAGATGACCTGTATCACCTCTGCTAATTTTCTGTTAAAATAAAGCAGATGCCATATCTTGACTTACCAAATGGCTCATTCCATTAATACTGCCCTCCAGGTGAAAATATATTTAATAACTAGACTGCCATTTACTTTAATTTGTTTTGTTGACATTAGCTGATATGAAGTTATGTGTATTTAGTTTAAATACATGTCTATATGTTATAAAGCGGAGAGGGTGACACTGATGATAAGGAGAAGAAGAATGAAATACAGATTTTAGTAAATCTATATGAATAAAATTTATGTGAAGACTTCTTTTTAATTGGATTTGTGTTTTTTTTTGTCATCAGATTATCAAAATGTAATTGGCCTTTATGTTGATAAAGTTATAGACCCAATTTGTGCTAATAGTATTTTGTAGTCACATGCATAAGATTGTTTAACTCTGTATTGTAAATTTAGGTATTGCTTTAAATCTATCATTAAGTTCAGCCTGGTGCTTGTTAATGTAACATTTAATCAAAATTCCTTTTGTCTTGCTCAATCACTGACTGAGTGATCATATATAAACCCTAAAGGGATAAATAGGGAATCTCTGGGTGACAATATTATGATTGGTAAAGACATAAAATGATAATAGATTAATTAAACAGAGGGTAGGAGTGACAGCTTTGTTCTTTTATCATCTCAATTAGTTTATTAAAAGAAGATTATTAGGACTGAGAGAGTGTGGAATGTAGAAAGGAAAATTATCTATACAATTGGAATCACAGATTTCTTTTTTCCCAGAGTAAGAAAACAAGCTTGTCAATATTTTAGAAAAACAGTGGGTTCAAAAGACACTCTTTTTCTTAAAACTTCGACAAGCTTATTTCTTACTCTGGGAAAAAAAAAACTGTGATTTTAATTATGTAAATAATTTTTAAAATTCCTCTAAAAACCAAAAGAGGTGTTCTTGAACTCTGTAATACTGCATTACCTTTTAAATAATGAATGAATTTGTGTGATTTCCCCCCAAATAAATCTAATGATTTCATTGCAGTTAGGGCGAGATAAGAAATAAATATACCAATTACTCTTAATAATTAAATGTTAATATATTAAATAAAACCATGACATAATCTTCCAGCTTTATAAAATATATCAAACTTTGTATGTCAGTAACATACATTTTACAGACACTCCAAGCTCTATAGCTTTACTACTATATACCATATGAGCAGAAATGCCTGAAACATATAAATCTTTCTAGGAGAAGCCAAAAAGAGCCAAGGTGGCGCAGTGGTTAAATGCAGCACTGCAGGCTACTGCTAGATCAGCAGGTCAGCGGTTCAAATCTCACCGGCTCAGGGTTGACTCAGCCTTCCATCCTTCCGAGGTGGGTAAAATGAGGACCCAGATTGTTGGGGGCAATATGCTGACTCTCTGTAAACTGCTTAGAGAGGCCTGAAAGGCCTATGAAGCGGTATATAAGTCTACTGCTATTGCTAAACCCAAATTAATGCTTAGATTAATTCTTGCAATTTTCTTGGCAAGATTTTGGAAATGGTTTGCCATTGCCTTCTTAGAGCTGAGAAAGGAGAGTGACTGACCTAAAGCCACCTTCATGGCTTCATGCCTAAGGTGGAAATAGAACTCATGGTCTCCCAGATTTTATCCTGGTGCCTTAACCACTACATCTATGTTATTATTACCATCACTATTGCATTTTATTTTCACCAAAGGAAAGTACAAAAAATATTGACAAGTTTGATTTAACAAGGATTTTAATTGATTAAACATTTTGTAGAATAAACAGATACGAAAATATGAAAAAAAACACCTTTATTTCAAAGTAATGTTCCTTTACATGAATAATACTTTTAAGAATACTGTATTGCTGTCGATTCACAAGAAAAGGAAGGTGAAAGCCAATTCATAAGCTTGGTAATATTCAAACGCCTAAATTTGATTGCCATACCATTGTCATTTTTTTTTAGTTGTGAGTATCTTCTAAAATAGTGACAACTCCCTGAGAGATCACAGCTTACCTTTTGTGAATCATTGAAATTATATAAGAGCATTAATAGTTGAGACAGGATGCTTGTATTTCTTTTGCTTTAAGGTTTCTCTTACCCCCCCCCCCCGCCCAAATTGAGGTGTTTGGTTTCAATACGTCTGCAGTAGTATAGGTAATGCAGTCCAAAGCTTTATTCAAAGCATCCCTCCTACCAAGAAAAAGATATTATAAAGTTAAGTATGATTGTGAAACACAATAACTGGGGGGGGGGGGTGAGTCTCTCTGTTCTAACTCTGAATAGCTTAGTATTTTGGAACTAGATTGTTTTAAGTTTAAAAGGGGGAAAAGGGGTACATATCAGAAGTCGAAAGAGGTCCAGTCATATAGGGAGAGTATTGACAGGTAATCTAATACTATAATTGTAGAAAATGAAAGCCTCAACTAAGCTGATTTAGCAAAGGATGTTAAGAAATACAAAAAGAGCATCTTGGTACTTGTTCAAAATAACTGGAAAAGAAACAGTACGCCAGCTAATGAATGAAGGTAATAGATGATGAGAAATAGCAAAGAAGATGTAGCAATACTGAACTTCTGTTCTGATATGTTTTTTTTTAAATATATGTACTACCAGCAAGTTATGAAGAGCAAGATAAAGGGACATGATTGAAGTTTGAGAGTGATAGAACCATGGTCAAATAATAGTTCTTTAATGTGAGAATTTAAATCTCTAGGACTAAGTTAATTACATTCCAGGAAACTGAGGGAACCAATTCTTTGTTGAGCTGAATCTTAGGAAGACTACCAGTTACTATCTAGACCAACCTATCCCACAGGACTGCTGTTTTGAGGATAGAAATTAGGAAAGCCGCACCATGTACTCCATCTTAATCTTGAAGAATCTGATGATAGCTACGATAAGAGGCTTTCAAAGGATATTTAAAATATTGAGTAGGGCACAATACGGTTAACCAGGAGATTTGTAAGAAGACATCAGGCACAAATGAAACTGCTCCTATGCTAAATTACACTACTGATCAACATGCCGAATCCATTCAAATTCCTTGGTTCATATCTATTCTACTTGGTGCCCCTGCAGCTTCAAATGTGCTTCAAGGGGTTGGGATGAGCCTCAAATGGATTTGAAAAGAACTCGGGACAAGTGTACATGTCTTGTTTTCTTGACTTTGGCTTTTTATACACTTTTTCTTTACACATATTCCATCTATAGCAGGGGTTCCCAACCTTTTCTATACCCCCGCACTCCTAGAGCACTTTTGACATATTTTCGCACCCCTTACAAAAGTAAATAATTATGTGCATATAATTATGCATATACACTATAATTTTGAAACTTCCAAACCCAAGTTTCTGCACTCACTAGAATATTGTCTCACACCGCCGGTTGGAAACCCCTGATCTACAGAGTTTCCATATCTTGCAAACTGTGAGGAATATTCTGATTTTTCAGGCAAGAGTGTAGCTTCTTCCATTGTGGTTTTCTTCCTGTGGATTTAGTAATGTCATAATAAACTTACATTTAAAGATGCTTTTTAAAACTGCAATCTTCGTAAAGTGGCCTAGCTGATCCAGATTCTATTATGATGCACTTCAAAAAATATTGTGTCCCTAAATTTTCTTTTGAAAACATAATACACAAAAGAATAAGGCAAAGAAAGGCATGAACTGTGCATGAATTATACCTTGAGGGAGTCTTACTTTAGGTAATGTCATTTCTTTCCTCTGCGGTTCCTTAAAAGCATTTCCATATGTCAGGATTTTATAAAATTGCTTTTAGTGAAACAAGTTATTTTTATAATCCTTTTCAGGACATAAAGCCTAGGTGCTTCAGATGCCTTAGGGGATACGCTTCTAAAAACTCATTTTGAAAATCAAATGACTAAAATACCCGCTCTGTGACATATTTTAATTAGTTTCTGTTTTAAAAATGACCTGAAAGTGTCAGCAGCGCAGAATAGCATCTCTTAACATCATGCTTGTGTGAACTTGTATTGTAAGAAGTGTTAGATGAATTTTTGACTATCTTTTATTTGTTGACCTACTTTATCTCTCATTTGGGTTTTCGTTTGGGTTTTTCTTTTTGGTGTTGAATGGTTTTTCAAGCTTGAATGTGGCATTTGTCCAAAGGCAAGCAAAGAATGTGGGGAAATGGTCTTTTCCCAAGAATGGAAGTTAAATTAATCTATAGTTTGTTTGTCTTAACTTGATAATGGAGGAAGCTCTGGAATGCTAATTAGATTTGAATTCCATTAGATGTGATTCAGAACATCATCACTCACAGATCCATTTATCTGAAAGCCCTAAAAGATGAGTAGTGACTCCAAGGATCTACTGATGTTTTATTAAGGAATTAAAATAGTGGCTATGAATGCTTCAAACAAGAAATCTTAAACTCTAATTTTTACCATTCCATAGAGATGGGATCTATCAATTAGTATGCTGTCCATATGAGCAAAATTTTGTTTCCATTTGGGCAGCTTCTCTGCATGTATATTCCCCCATCAAATTAAAAATGGAGCTTCCTGTTTCTAGTTCTTAAATCCTTCAAAACAAAGATGAACACTGGTATTACAGCTGAGTGTTCAGAAAAGTCTGATATTCAGAGACTTTGTGCATATACTGTATAAGTATTTCCTAGAGTAATCATTACTGAATGTGAAATGTACTGTACTGCAAGTCTCAATTCATAGATTATTGAGGGAAATTAAATTTTTTATATTAGTCTGAACGCTAATATAATTTGGAGGGGGGGGAACCCTGAAATCAAAGGCATAACTTTGGGGAAAACAATATTAAAATGGTCTAAATTGAACTGCTGCCTGCTTTCTCTGGCACACATATTGTCTTCAGTACTGTTATGACTGTAAGAGATGAATGAAATTGGAGAATAAGCAAATAATGGTTAAGGAAAATTATTTCTGGTACACATTTGAATTTAATTGACCAAGTTCAATCTTAGTTGTCCTACTGGTAGTTCTCAACTTACAATCATTCGTTGAATGACAGTTCAAAGTTACAACACTGAAAAAAGTGACTTATGACAGTTCAGCAATGGAAAATTTGGGCTCAACTGTGATCATAAATCAAGGACTGCCTCTATTAAACTTTTACTCTATGTAGTTTTTCCTTGTCTACAGAATCCCTCACACACTGCTAGATTCACACACAACATTGCAGCTGCCGTAGTTGTTCACTTTGAAGCTGTCCTTCAAAATCTCTCCCCAAATTTCCTTTTCTTTGAAGTAAATTGAAGCTTAGGGTAGGATAGGCTACCAGATTTTCCTTATGTTGGGCTAGAATATTCCTTGGAATAGAGCTATAATCTGGCTGCAATGTGTATACTTGTAATGTCCTATCAGTGTACAGGAAACAGGATCGTCTGCTCGGTCTCGTAAACATTTTGATAAGTGATTAATGATGAATTTAACTAAGCATAGGTAAGAGCTCATGTTCAATCCTGTACCATGATGATAAAGGGTGGTGAAGCATTCTCACCCTTATTCCATCATCAGACTGTTGTCCAGTTGCTAATATCCTGTTGCAGAGGGAATAAGGAGCATTTACTGTCTGCCTGTTTAAGGATGTTGTACAATTCTTTCCCAATAAAGTTGCTCAGATTCACCAGAGTCTTGATTCCACATCAGTGAGGTTTGAAATGGTGACTGCATCAGTGAGGTTTGAAATGGTGACTGCTCAACATCTTATATTACTTGGAATTCATTCTAGCTTATAGACTTGATGAAACAAATAAAAGACTTGGGGCATGAGCTCGGCTATCTATAGATCCATGCCTTTCCTGGCTTTTTCAGATAGCCAGAGCAGAAGAGAATAGTTGTGAACAGGAGATTCATAACTGTTCTTCGGTGGATGAAGTTATCCCAGTTGCCTATAATAAGACATTAATGTGCCCCTTCTGAAGGGGGCTCCCCTGGACCCCAAAATCTGGGCGATTATTGTCTAGTCCCCAATATTGCTATTCCAATTAAGGTGGTTGAAAAAGAAGTTATGTCTCCAATTGTAGAATCCTTGAGGAGAAGAAGCTTGTTGGTATCCATTTTAATTAAGTATATGCCAGGCTAGGTATTGGACTGAAATAACAGTAATCACTCTAGTAGAAAAGATTTGTCACAACCTGGGTGACAGGAATGCATTTGATCCTTTCAGTGACCTTTGGTGTCATTGACAAGGCTGAGTAGTTTGAGGGTTGGTGCCACTATTTCACAATGATTTTCCTCCTAAGTGAGTAATTACAATCAGTGGTAGTGGAGGAGAAAAGTTGGTTCTGTGGATTTTTTTTTTTTTTTAAATATAGTTTTTATTAAACATTACCTTTAAAAAACAGAAAAACACAATGGTTCTGTGGATTTTTGATTCTCTCACTCCTGTTGCTTAGCATCTCTGTGAGGCTGCTGGATAAATTTTACATCAGTCTGTGTTGAGGTACTATCTCTATGTTTATGATACCCAATTATATCACTGAGCCAGAGATGCTGTTGAGGTCTTTGTTAGTGGCTGGAGGCTAAATGGGATGAAAGAAGTTGAGGCTTTATTCAAACAAGAAGGGCTTACTGTTTGTTCAGAGATCATCTGGTTTTTTTTATCTACTTTGTTGATTACTGTAGGTAGGGTACCACTTGCCCTACAAGGGGAGGTCTATCACTTGGTTTTTCTCACAGCTTTCTCATAGTTTTGTGATAACTGCTTGATGGACAGATGGTGAAGGTATGCAAGATGGCTTTTAGTCAGACAGATAGACAGACAGACACACGTACTTGTGTGTGTGTAAACATACATATACATACATGCATACATGCATACATATATAGAGGGGGGAGGGAGAGGGAGAGAGAGAATTGCAATATACTATACTTAGCTGTAATCTCTGCACTGTATTTTGCATTCTGATAGCGAGAGCTGTTACTGCTAAGTTACACCAATATTTCAGGCTTTGTTCTAGTTGCCAGTAAGCCTCTGAGTTACTGACAATAGAGTGTTGGGTTCAATATTCAGAATGTTGGGTTAACCCTTAAAATTCTAAATGTGTTGGCTCACATTTAGAGGTACTGCCAAGACCATCTTCTTCTTGGTAAAATTGACCCATGACGTATACTCATTCCATGTCACAATATTGTGGGTCCCCCACTCCACATGAAATAAATTCACCAGTGGCCTAGAGATTGTTTGATGATGCCCTTCCCCAATGAAATAGCCTGTTCTCCCAAAACATGACATCAGTGACAATCCTGACTTCATTCCAGAATGGAGTCAGATTATTCTGAGTGGTTAAAAGTTCGCACTGTTTTTTTAATCTTTGTTATGTCCTTTTTATTCTTATAAACAGTGTTAAAAGTCTAATTACGTAGAAATGTGAGAAATAAATATGTTGAATACTTTCTTTTCCATTTTCATAGGTATAGCCTCAGAACACATGAGGAGTGCTTTCTGTGAAGAATTTGGGCAACGTTAGTTCTGGAATCTTTATGAAGCATTTAACTTTAAAGCATGGCAGAAAATAAAGAAAGGAAACCTAAAAATGCAGATGTGAGACCCAAAACCAGCCGGAGTAGAAGTGCAGACAGAAAGGACGGATACGTATGGAGTGGAAAGAAGCTTTCCTGGACAAAAAAGAGTGAGAACAGTTCTAATGCCGAAATGGCAAACGCCTCAGGAATACCTACATTAAGCCTAAGGAACCAGGAGAGAAAACAGAGCTGTTCTTCAGCTGAGATGGAGTTGGAACATGTATGTGGTCACAGGTTCCTAAGCCGTTCTTTTAAACAGAAATTGCAGGATGCGATGGGACAATGTTTTCCCATAAAGAGTTGCAACACTCGGCATTCTTCAGGGCTGTCACCAAAGAGGAAAATACATATCAGTGAGCTTATGCTGGACAAATGCCCTTTCCCACCACGATCTGAGCTAGCATTCCGATGGCACTTAATCAAGCAGCACACTGCCCCTGTAAGACAAAAATCTGAAAGCTGGCTAAGTGTGGGTTCATCCAAAGGTGAAAGGAAAGATGAAGACCTGAGAGAGATTGATGGGGCAGATGAGCCAGACTCCGATGTATTGCAGGAAAGTAACGTTATTGACTCCTATCCATGTGATCCTCAAGAGGAATCTGCCATGGGTGGCAAGCAGCTAAAGAGCAGCAGAGAGGAAAGTGACATGGACTCTGATGATGAAGTAGTGACACTCTGCACCAGCTCCAGGAAGAGAAACAAACCACGGTGGGAAATAGAGGATGACCTTTTGCAGCTGCAGATGCCACTCAGATATCACACCCAGATTGATTATGTTCATTGTCTGGTTCCTGACCTCCTTCAGATCAATAATAACCCATGTTACTGGGGAGTGATGGATAAATACGCTGCAGAAGCACTTTTAGATGGAAAGCCAGAAGGGACGTTTTTATTACGTGATTCTGCCCAGGAAGATTACTTATTTTCCGTTAGTTTCAGGCGTTATAGTCGTTCTCTTCATGCCAGGATCGAACAGTGGAATCACAACTTCAGCTTTGATGCTCATGATCCATGCGTCTTCCATTCTCGTGACATTACTGGGCTTTTAGAACATTATAAAGATCCAAGCTCTTGTATGTTCTTTGAGCCACTTCTCTCGACTCCCTTACACAGAACTTTCCCTTTTTCCCTTCAACATCTATGCAGGACAGTTATTTGTAATTCTACAACGTACGATGGCATAAATGCACTTCCTGTTCCTCCATCTGTAAAGCTGTATTTGAAAGAATATCATTATAAATCAAAAGTAAGAGTCCTCAGGATTGATGTACCAGATCAACATGCCTAGAAAGACATTCTGGAAATTATTTATAATTATTCTGGGAGATTTTGTTTTTATTTCTCTTTCTTATTAATAAAAGTTTCATGCAAAAATATCTACAGATCATATTTAACTTTGCCTGAGCCTTATGTCCAAATAGATTTTTACTTCTTGCCCCAATGAACAGGTTTCTGTAAAAAAACACAAAATTGGTACTAATATTCTATAAAGTTTTGTGGAATTTCAAGGAAGCTATTTTTAAGTTTTCATTCAAGCTTAACTTTTTAGATACGAAGCTAAGTCAAGATTAAATTTGACTTACCTTTTATAAACTAATTTATATGCACTACAGGCATGCTTGAAAAACTGAATATAGTAGTTCTTCCAGAATTGCCAATTTGTATGTTTTTTTTAAATTATCCTGTCCTTGCTATAAAAAAATAAAATTAATAAGATTGTGATGCTCCTACCATTCTGGGTACTGGTGGTTTTAAATTTCATATAGGTTGCTTAAATTTTGAGATTAAATGTCATAACCATATGCTTTTTGTCAGAACATGATTTGGAGTTTTTATCATTTTTAATAAATGTTGACTATATATGTCTAATTTTCTGGGCATCTTACTAAGAATCCTAAAACTATTGAGAAGTTTCTTAAAAGATTTTGATATGAAGTTAGTACATGTTTTAAAAAGAACTATGTGTTGAAGCACAAGTAGATGCTGGTACCACAAACTAATAGTCATAAATGTTAAATGAAATGCATGAAAATAGTCTGATGGGTGTTTATCTAACTACGTCAGATCATACTCTCCTGTCCTACACTCTTATGTCGGGGGGCTTTGGATCTTTTTCTCAGTCTGCTGACTGTCCTTTGGTGCTATTTGTTTATTTGTTTTGCGATTTAACTATTACATAGGCAATTTCTAAGGGCAACTATGGCTAGGAAAGCAATAGTAGCAATAGTTAGACTTATATACCGCTTCATAGGGCTTTCAGTCCTCTCTAAGTGGTTTACAGAGTCAGCATATTGCCCCCAACAACAATCCGGGTCCTCATTTTACCTACCTCGGAAGGATGGAAGGCTGAGTCAACCTTGAGCCTAGTGGGATTTGAACAGCCGAACTGCTGAACTGCAGTCAGCTGAAGTAGCCTGCAGTGCTGCATTTAACCACTGCGCCACCTCGGCTCCTAATTAACTATTAACTATCCATGTTCCTCTTCACTTAAAACGTATTCTCTTGGAATATCCAATTCTCTACGTGACATTTAAAGTGAAGAAAAAAGATTTCACAGAGGCCAGTAGAAGTATAGAGAATCAATAGAATCAATGAGAATAGAGCTGGAAGGGACCTTGGAGGTCTTCTCGTCCAACCCTCTGCTCAAGCAGGACACCCTATACCCGTGATGGCGAACCTATGGCACGCATGCCAGAGGTGGCACGCAGAGCCTTCTATGTGGGTACATGCGCCATCGCCAGCTGCTCTTCTGATTTTTGGCAGCTGGTCTTCGCAGGCACCAGAGCTCTAGAAAACTGCCCCCAAAAATGGCAATGACCTTTTTTCGGGCTGTTTTTGAGGCTTTTGCGGGACATTCGTGGCCTGAAAATGGTCTGAAAACAGCCCAAAAATGGCCCTAAAAATGGCCACAAAACAGGCATGCGCATGCCAGCCAGCTGGTCTTTGAGTTTCAGGTGCTCCGGTGTGCATGCACACGTGTTATAGTTTGGCACTCTGTGCCGAAAAGGTTCGCCATCACTGCCTTATACCATTTCAAATAATGGCTCTCCAGTCTTTTCTTAAAAACCGCCTTCTGTACTTACATACTCAGTGTAATTATATATAAGAATACATACATATACTGAGAATCTCCACAGACATATAGATGCAGATGGAGATGTGGAGGAGAGGATGGTGCAGTATAATGGCAGTTATAATTACAACAATGGTAGGAAAAGGAAAAAGATTTGTAGTTCATTATCAAGCGAGATACTGTGAGACTAGAAAGATTAGGTAATGTACTTTGGGACGGGAAGATAAATGAAACTCTTTTTAAAAAGAACAACGCTTCCATGGCATATGGATGTTGTTTGGAGTGAATCTCATGAGTGTGCTTACATTGTTATTGCTTCTGAAACTGCTTCCCAAAGTTCTGAAACAAGAAGTGGCAAAATTATTCTTCTAAATCTGTCTCATGTCCACAAAATCATACATTCATGCCTAGAATTCCAAAGCCAAGAGTTAACTCTTGGTAGGCTTGAAAAAAGGGAAGGGAGAAAAGATCCAGGGATATCCTGCTAAAGATGAGATGGATAAAAACCTGCCCTTGGAATCTGGGCATCTTCAAAACCAGTTCATGCATTCATGAGCTTTTTGTTGTTGTTGTTGTTGTTTTAAATGATGTTTGGAATATATACAATAATCCATGAAGCTGAGCCTGGATCAATGGATGGGGTGCCATAAAAATATTGTTCACACCTAGCAACCACATATATTTTCTCTACAACAATCTCTCCCAAGCCTGGTCTTCCGACAGAGCATCTGTTGCCACTGTAACTGAGTTCATCCACCTTCCTTTTTTGCAGTTGTGGTTTGGGGTCCAAAGTACGTCACAGTTCCCCAAACCCCTTTCAATATAGTGTTCAAGAATTAACACTGACTGCAGGTGAAAGAATTCCCTTTGTTTGTTTGTTAAACTTGGCATACCCATATGTAAATTGCTACCTACTGAATACAGATTTGTTTCCATGTGTCTGGGCCACCATGTTTTTAATGCCTTTCAGCACTCTGCTTGTTTCCTTACCTTATCCCTAAATAAGGCAGTTCCCTTATGCACACTCAGGCACACAACCTATCTACTTTTCAAATTGTTGCCATTCCTTTCTTACCATGCCACTCCGGTGTTTACCAAGCACATACTTTGGTTACTCCTGTCATGCAGGCTAGTGTTGTTATTGCAGATGATCACAATCTGCAGTAGAATGGAGAGAAGAGTGTCCTTAAGATAAAGGTTAGAACAATGCTACCCTCCCCTTTCAGACATCAATCTCTTGGTGGGAGGAGGCACAAATTGAACTAGATATACAATTTATCTGCATCCTCAAGGATAGCACTGTGTCACCCTAGGATTAAAAGTAACTGGGTTTTTCCACAATTTTAAAACTCAAGGTTACAAATATCTGATTCTATTTTAGCAATACTATTTCATTTCATTTAGAAACTGAAATTATTCTTGATTTCTTAATCAGATTCTATTTCTTTTTTGTTTGGTCCCCATATTGCTATTAGATCTTATGCTTCCTTATTTATTGAACAGTGATTCTTCAGACACTGTTGCAAAGCATTTCTTTGGAAGAATTTGCAAAGCCCTATAAATGGCACCAATCCTTGAAAATGTCATTAATATCACTTTTCTGTTTAGGTACATATGAGTTATTAACAAAATAAAAGGGATTTTATATAAAAAAACTACCAGGATTTATCATGTGTTATAAAGCAGCTACAGAAAAATAAAAATATAATGTAAACATTTTTGAAATATATATTTACTGAGATCTGCTACTCAGATCTGTGTTGTTGTTGTTGTTTTGCCTTGAATGATGTATCAATTGAGGCAATATGTATAGCTACATAGACTATGAAATAGCAATAGCAATAGCAGTAGACTTATATACCGCTTCATAGGGCTTTCAGCCCTCTCTAAGCGGTTTACAGAGAGTCAGCATATTGCCCCCAACAATCCGGGTCCTTATTTTACCCACCTCGGAAGGATGGAAGGCTGAGTCAACCCTGAGCCGGTGAGATTTGAACCGCTGAACTGCTGATCTAGCAGTAGCCTGCAGTGCTGCATTTAACCACTGCGCCACCTCGGCTCCTTGCAAATGCATGCAATATATTCATGGTGAAGACATAATCTGAAGGTCAAAAGGTTTGCATGGAAGACATTGATGTGGACAGGTAATAAGACGTATCCTTAGGAAAAATTACTAGACTTTCAATCAGGAGCCAAAGGTGGGACCTGATGAACATGACTGGAAGGAGGAAAACCAGCAAAATAAATACAATTCAGGCCATCTCGACCCGTAGAGGTTGTCCATAAGGATATTATGGTTGATGGTATCAAAAGCAACTGATAAATCAAGTGGAGCAAGGATGGATGTACTACCCCAATTGTGTTCTTGCTATATATCATATAACAGGCAACCAATGCAGTTTCCATCATGTATCCAGGACTGAAACATAATAGAAAGGGGGTTCTGATAATCTGCTTCATCCAGGACCTGCTGAAGCTGTTGCATACCACTTTTTAAATGAAAATTATCCAGTATGGTTGAGTCTAACAGTGCTCTTGAGGAAGGTGTGTGTGTGAATCAACACCTCTAGACGAAACAGAAAAATGATCCATAAGGAACAGTTCATCACTGCTATAATCCAGCCACATATCACCTAAGAGGCCTTTGGCAGCCAGGAAGGACATGAATCTAGTAAGCAGGTGGTTGAGCTTATAGTCATAAGGGCTCTGTCTGTTTCCTAAAGCCCAACAGGTTCAGACTCGTATGCGCCGCCCAGAGTGGCTCTATGAGGAAGATGGGTGGTTTCTAAATATGATATCTAAAAATAAATAAATTAATATGTCTAGGTCCTGGGCTGCAGCTACCAATTATAAAGATGATGTTGGGGAGAGGGATCAGGGATCATTTGTAATTTCAGTGTAAATAGCAGCAAATTAAAAACAATGAATGTATAAGCAAGGTATGGAATTCACTTCTGTGGAATATAATAATGGACACCAGCTTGGATAGCTTTAAGAAGATGTTAGATAGATTCAAGTATAATGCAGCTGGAATGCAATGATTAGACAGCAGCATTGCTTGGTTCATCAGGATGAGTATAAGATCAAAAGCAGCAACCCACCCCTGGTTCAGACATATTTTGCTTTCTTGTGCCTTACTGAATACATCTCGAATGGCTGGATTTTTTCCACACATTAAATTGTATATCATATTTCCCAAAATTGCAGTGGCTGGGTTCATAACAATGGTCTAAACAAAAGCCAAATATATTACATTCTGGCTTAGCGCTATTTGTGAACATAATAAGTATAATTTTACATGGTGCAGGTATGCCACTTTAAAGTGGCATACCTCTTTAAAAACATTTCCCTACTTTCCATTGAGGAAAAAAAAATCATTCTTGCAGGATGCACTCATAGCAGATTTCACTGTACAGCTGACATGCTATTAAATAATTGAAAACTGGAAGAGGAAGTCTAGAAAAATACATCCTGGAATGAAGGGAGAAGAACGAAGAAAACGAAGGAGGTTAAGGAAGCTTTTAGTCTGTCCTTTGGCCAAGTATATTGATGGTCTGGTCATCAGGACTCTGCTCTTTCCAGGATATAATGCTAATGGGAAGTGAATGGCTTTTAGTTAAGCTTTCTGGTGTCTTAGAAACAAAGCCAAGCATTATCTATTAAATAAAGAGAAATAAGTTTTTCCCTTAACCCTTTTAAGCAAACTAAATGTGAGGAAGGCTCAGAATATAATTCTTGTCACCATATATTAGAGAAATGGCTGAGATGTCCCCTGCCTTTTAAACATTTTACTAGAGACAACATTAACCAGCCTCTATTATTTATTCATGGTGCAGCCATTAAGATGATAAATCAAATTATCAGCTTCCTGTCTCACTTCAGTTTTAATCATTTTTTATAGCTGGCATAATACAAAGACAGTTTCCTTCCTTTGGAACAGAAGACCTTTGATCATCTATTTATTAGGAATCCACATTTCCTTTCCATTTTTATGTCTCCTTTTGTTATTTCTGTGTCAGTTCCAGCTGTAATCAAAACCCAATAAGGAACCTGAACACTGATTAACTGAAGAAAAATTACCTTTGATATTAATGGGCTTCATGATCTTTAGGTTATATAATTGGATTATGGCAATGTGCTCTAGATGGGGATACCCTTGACAAGTATTTGGAAGCTACAACTAGTACAGAACGCAGCGGTATAGGCAGTTTTAAAGGCCCCTAGGGTGCCATATGTGACACTATTGTTACGTGAACTTCACTGGTTGCCATTTTGCTTCCAGGTCCAATTCAAGATGTTGGTCATTATTTTTAAAGCCCTTTAGGTATTTGAGGAACTGTCTCACTCCAATGAGACTAGCCCACCCCACTCATTCCAGCAGACAAGGTCTACTCCATATCCCATTAGCAGAACAATTTTGGCCAGTAGGGTCTGGGAGAAGAGCCTTTTCTGCTGGGCTCCTGCTATTATGTATTGAATGTATATAGTTGTGTTAACTGTGCTAAAGTGAAACTAACCTTTAGATGACCCTAAATGTTAACTGTGCTAAAGTGAAACTAACCTTTAGATCAGTGTTTCTCAACCTTGGCAACTTGAAGATGTCCGGACTTCAACTGCCAGAATTGCGAATGCTGGCTGGGAAATTCTGGGAGTTGAAGTCCGGACATCTTCAAGTTGCCAAGGTTGAGAAACACTGCTTTAGATGACCGCCAACTGTTTTGGAGGGAAACGTAGAATGTGGGTGGGCTTTTTCTAGATCTATGATTGGTGGGCCTAGAGTATAAATCACAGGCATTTGCCCGCAGTTCTCCAGTTCCATTTTGAGTCAATAAAAAGCTGTTGTAGCTATGCTGGTCTGGTTCTTGCCTACTGAAGCTCACTACACAATACCTGCCCTATGGAATATTTTCCTGTAGGAGGTCCAGCACCATGCTGGCTTTCCAGGAAAGCAAAAAAGCTTGAGTTTGCCACTTGGCTTGGTGCCCTGATGGGGGCCTACTACATTGGGGATGACTGACCAGGAGAGAAGAGCCCTATTCCCATCTCTTAAGTATTCATTATTTCAAGATAATAACCTTCAAATTATGCCTGGTTGGTTTTTAGGTTTTTAGCTTTTCTATTCAGCTTTTCTAATTTTAATTGTTTTCTAGTCTTTTAATGTTTTTATTATATTTTAAGCTGCCCAAAGGGACGTGATGGCTTAGTGGCTAATATTCTGAGCTTGTCATCAGAAAGGTCGGCAGTTCAGTGGTTTGAATCCCTAGCGCCACATAATGGAATGAGCTCTCATTACTTGGCCCAGCTTCTGCCAACCTAGCAGTTCGAAAGCATGTAAAAAATGCAAGGAGAAAAATAGGAACCACCTTTGGTGGGAAGGTAACAGTGTTCCATGCGCCTTTGGCATTTAGTCATGCCAGCCACATGACCACAGAAACGTCTTTTGGCAGTGCTGGCTCTTTGGCTTTGAAATGGAGATGAGCACCACCCCCTATGGTTGGGAACAGCTAGCATATATGTGCAATGGGAAACTTTACCTTCACCTTTAATTTTAAGGTGCCCAGAGTCCAGCTGTATCAGTGAGATGGCCAGCATAGAAATTTACTGAATAAATAAATAATACTAATAAACTAACTCATTTAGTCAGTGCAGAAATATGTGCCTGGCAGTGAAGATATTTAACTTCTGTGATTCTATGTGAACAGCAACATAAAATTAAAGCATGGTACAGAAGCAGGGTTGCAGTGAGATTTGCTGTTTGTCTTGCTGTTCTCTTTACAAAACATTTCAGCAACACTTAAACAGCTGCTTATAGTGCACACAAATTTCTTTCCAGGCATAATTTGAAAGGTAATTTCTTGAAGTAATAAATAATTAGAGATTTGGTTCATTGAAGGAACATTTTTTCTGGAGTGATACAATCTTTCCAAAGCTCTGGGGATTTATCATCTGGGGATTTTCTCTTGCTCAGGCTTTGTGGAACATGGTACCAGACCAGGCTTTGTGGAACATGGTACATTTCATATGAAATGGCCTCCCCAGCTAAGTTCTCTAGATCAGAGGCTCCCAATCTTTCCAACTTGGAGGCCCAGCCCAGAGCAGGGAGACGGGTGGTGCACAGGTGGTTGTGTGAGCAACAAGTCCATGCGTCCTCCACTCACGGGAATGAAGCTTTGTGCATGAGTGGAGGGTGCTTGGGCTTGCACATGAAGCTCTGCTTGCTTGAGTGGGGAGCATTTGTGCATGCGCATGAAACTCCACATGTAAGTGCTGGAACATGAACCTCCATTCATGGGAATGGAGTTTTGCACGAGAACATGAGCGTCCTCCATTCAAGTGTCCTCCACTTACATGAGCTTTTCCACCACTCCTGTGAGTGGAGGTTCTCACTTGCATGCACTTGTTTGAAACAGCCCGCTGCCCAATAGTGGGCTGCAGCCTGGGGGTTGGGGACCCCTGCTCTAGATCCAACTTTGATATACTGAATTTCTGGCAGACCTAGTGATGTTTTTGTAATTTGCTCATGTTTTATCATCTTTGCACAGTTGGCTTCCAAGTTCCATTTGATGTTGTTTTATATTGCTTCTCTGTTATATTTATTATTTTCCCAACTCTTATTGTATTTGTTATTTAACCTATATGCTTCCTTGGGAGCATTTTGCTCCAGGAGATTTATGAACTGAGTATTTTTAAAATGATAAATGTTGAGCTGAAAGATTAATATACCTTTGGCTCCACTTTTATTTTTAATCTTTGTATCTTTCTTTGTTAAAGACCTCAGAGCCATAAACTTGGGTCATTCCGAATGTGTGTAAGAAAGAGAGCTTCCAAGCAGTCTGCTGAATTGTGAGCATTTGGGGACAGATAAAAGTGCACAGCTTAACTACAGAATTAGGTATCATAAAATGTGAAGACAGCTACCAGCTCAGATGGTCTTAAAAAGGGATTAAAGAAAAAGAAGTATATCGATAACTAAATTCCTTGGGCTACCAGAGGAAAGCTGCAGATGTCAAGATCACTAATATCACTAGGCATACAATTGTGTATCTTCTGACCCATCCAATGTGATTATCAGTTTTGCAGATGATACTGGGTTTTATTACAGGAGGTGACAAATTAGCATACAGGGAGGAGGTCCAGAAGTTATCCATATGGTGCTCAGAAAAAAACTTGCACTTAAATATGAGGAAGACCAAGGAGATGGTGCTTTACTTCCAGAAGAAGGTAGTAGAAGAAGGTAGTAGAACCAAGAATAGCAATAGCAATAGCAATAGCAGTAGACTTATATACCGCTTCATAGGCCTTTCAGGCCTCTCTAAGCGGTTTACAGAGAGTCAGCATATTGCCCCCAACAATCTGGGTCCTCATTTTACCCACCTCGGAAGGATGGAAGGCTGAGTCAACCCTGAGCCGGTGAGATTTGAACCGCTGACCTGCTGATCTAGCAGTAGCCTGCAGTGCTGCATTTAACCACTGCGCCACCTTGAAGAACCAGTCCCACTTTACATCAATGGGGGTTGTGTGAAGAGGGCCTCCTCTTTCAAATTCCTGGGAGTCCATCTTAGTGAAGATCTCACCTGGAAAAGTATTACGATCCAGGTGATCAAGAAGGCTCAACGGAGACTCCATTTCCTCAGGATCTCACAGAAAAACAAGGTGGAACAATGACTGATGAACTCCTTCTACCGGTCTATGATAGAAAGCATCCTCACATATTGCATTGCGGTAGGGTATGCTGGCTTGACAGCCACTGATAGAAAGACATTACAAAGGGTGATGAATACAGCACAAAATATCATGGGCTGTCCCCTGACCTCACTGGATGAATTTGCTAGGACTGGATGTCTTAACAGGGTGAGGAAAATCCTTAGGGATGATTCACACCCTTGTCAGCACTTCTTTACTCTCCTACCATCGGGCAGGAGATACAGAAGCATAAGCCAGTCAAATGAACAGGCTGAAAAATAGCTTCTATCTGTGGGCTGTCAGACTTCTGAATGCGGCATGACACCATAACTATTTAGCATGATAGACTTGCCGGGCCAGCAAAACGTACAACATGTCTACACTGGTGCAATATAATATAATGTTACGTTATGCACATATATGAATATAGGATTGTGTGTCTGTTAGTATGATCTATTGGGTTAGAGTTTTTTTTCTTTCTTTCACTTACGAGATATTGAGATGTATTTTGTGTTTGCCCGGGGGGGGGGGGGGGGCTGCACTAAGGGAGGCTCATCCAATCTAATTGTACACATGTTGTGCATTGACAATGAAGGTTTGAATTTGAATTCAATTGAATAGACCAGATTGCAGCAATGAAATACAGAAAAATTTGATTCCTTGTGATTGTCATGTGGCCATCCAAAGTTTTGCAACATAAATCTGGTAACCCTCTACCTGCGTCTACATTACAGAAGCAATATAATTTGCCAGATGGTGTAGAAGAGGCTTCTTTCACTTCCTTTCTGGGCTTCCCATGTGGGCTGATTTGCACACTGGGTGAAGAGTATGCAGGACTAGGATCAGAGGTGGGTTCCTACTGGTTTTGACTGGTTCAGCCGAGTAGGTAGTAACTCAGCCTGCCACATCCCCAAACTGGTTCTCTCAGTGGTGCAGTAGGCGGCGCCATCTTTTTTTTTGCTTCTGCGCATGCGCAGAAGCATTTTTTAGTACTGCGCATGTACATGCACTCACAGCGCGTCCCTGAGTGAACCGGCAGTAGCAGCAGCCGGAACCCACCCCTGACTAGAATAGTCTTTGAGGTTCCTTATACAGTGTCACCTATGATTCTTTGACAGAAGAATTAGCCACCAAAACCAGGCCATCTAGCTGCACAATTTACACCCTTCCCCCCCAAAAAACCCTCACAATTGTTTTTGTACCAAGAGGAACAACCTAAACTGAAGAATTTACTGCACAAAGGCCAGGAAAAATTTGTGATGGGGCAGCGAGATCAACTCTCTTGTTTTGTACATATGAGATATCTAGATCAACAGACCTGACAATCCAATGGGCTGTCACCTGACTTGACAATAACAACTTTTGAGGTTTGCTTTTGAAGAAAATAACATTGCTTGAGGCTCTGAGCTTGTTTTGAAACAGTAGCAGGGTCTGGCCTCTCCCTCTTCTGAGAGGTAAACAAGCTGCCCAGGGAAGAGATGAAGCTGTCACGTATTCTGAAGCATATCATGACATTTTGGCAGATCCAGGAACTAGACGTCTGCCCCAAGGGGATACGAGTGACCCATCCCACCTTTAGAGAGCCAAATCATGTAGAAAGATATTGTTGGCAGTTGTACAGTATGTTGTTTCCCATTCTCCTGATATGAAAAACACAATTTATTCTACCATTCTTCTCTACAGTTTAAACAACAACAAGACCTTCAACTATGCTCTAAATCAATGTTTCTCAAGCTCAGAAACTTTTAAGATATTACTAGATTGGCAGGAAAATCATTTTTGTTTTGTTTTGTTGGCAATATGCTCCCATGAAAATGAAATACATGGACAGATTTCTCTCCATACCCTTTTCATAATACCTAAAAGTTTGAAACACTAACAGCACAGGTAGTCCTCCACTTACGGCCGGTCACTTAGCAACCATTTGAAATTACACAGATGGGCAAAACTCATTTAACAAATGTCTCACCTAGCAACATAAATTCTGGACTTGATTGTGGTCTTAAGTCAAGGATGTTGTGGTCTGCTGGTAGCCTGCGGAGCTGGTAGCAGAGTCGGACAGTGAAGAGGTTGGGGAGGAATATGGGCCAGTCCTGGAGTCTGGGTAGGGCTCGGACGGGGGGTTTGAGTCTGAGGCTGAGAGGAGGCTGTGGCCATCTGGTAGTTATGTGCTACCTCCGGAGCCTCCAGAGTCTGACATCAGCGAGACAGAAGAACAGTGTGAGCCTGTTCCCACTGTGCGCATGCGCAGAGCTTCCAGAAGGCAAGAACAATTAAGAAAAAAGGGGCGACTCAGGAGTAAGGCTTGGAGATGACTGGCCCCTCCCATAAGACATAAAAGAGGAGCAAACAGATGTGAGCCTTTGCAGGAAGCAATTTTGTTCATTCTGGTCAGTTCAAACTCTAAGAAACTCAGTTTGACTCTGTGCTCCGTTTGACCTTGCAAAACTAATTGGCAATGAAGTCTTTGGCAATGTCTCAAGGGAGATAAAGGTGCCTATTATCAGCCTTACCCTGAAAGACTGTGGCGGATTTCTGTCGGACTCTTCACAGACTTTTTGTGAATCATTACAGGCTGTGAATAAATTATGTTTATTCACAGCCGTTTAAATAAAAAGAGGGGTTTTGGGACTAATCGTGTGGTTTTTACTGTCTCAGGAAGCCTAGGTCAAAACAGAGGACTACCTATATAGAAGGCACGATTGTATAAATTTGGGCTGCTATCAATGCTCCAGCCTAAATTTTTTATACATAGGCATAATTACTAAAAATGACCGTGTTCTGCAGCCATCTTTCAAAAGAAACTAAACCTAGATAAATCACCGACCAATCAAAGGTGCCTTCTGCTTTCAGAACTGAGGGCATTCCGTGAGTTTATTAGCTTTCATTTGGAAACCATTTACTAACAAATGAATTTCCAGTGATGTACAATTCCCCCTCCTCACCTGAACCGGCTAGCAAGGGAAAAAATGTTGATAAAGCAGCCATACTGTGCCTTGTCAGAGACAGGCAGCCTACAAGTCTCAGAAATTAATGAATATATTGATATTTAGGAACACAATCCCCTTGCGTTAGTTCCATGCTGCTGTTACTGCTGTTATCTATGGAGCCCCATTGATTTTTTTTCACTCGCCTGCAGCTTGTTGGATCAACTTGTCAGGGTTTCAATATCATTGCGGGGGGGGGGAGAAACAATCTTTCCCCCTCACAACAAGCTTTCCGTCCTACTCCCTGCCTCTCCTTCAAAAAAATAATAATGAACTATTTAATGCCCAAGAGACCATTTCAAATTATCTAGCACAATGAGGGGGCACCCGTGGACTCACTGACGGTTGTACCCTTGTTTGATCTTCTGCTAAATGTGATACTGTGATCGACTGACAGCTAGGATTCCAGAAATGTCTTTTATGCCATTTTCTCTTTGCAGGGGATTTGTTAACAGCACACCAAAATATGGCATATCAATTATTATTATTATTATTATACAAGCCGAGGTGGCGCAGTGGTTAGAGTGCAGTACTGCAGGGGACTACATCTGACTGCTAACTGCAGTTCAGCAGTTCAAATCTCACTGGCTCAAGGTTGACTCAGCCTTCCATCCTTCCGAGATGGGTAAATGAGGACCCAGGTTGTTGGGGGGCGATATGCTGAGTCTGTAAACTGCTTAGAGAGGGCACTATGAAGCGGTATATAAGTCTAAGTGCTATTGCTATTAACCTACCAGCTAAGCCAATCACCGCTTCTTATTTAGAAACAAAAGTGGATTAGGCTATTTCCAGCAGCACTAAAACTTTTTAATACAACTTACAACAACTTCATTTAGTGATTGTTCAAAGTTACAATGACATTGAAAAAGTATCATCATAACGTGACTTTTTAATGACCGTTTTCGCACTAACAACTGTTGCAACATCCCCGTGGTAACATGATCAAAATTCAGATGCTTGGCTACTGACTTATATTTATGATGGTTACAGCATTCCGGGGTCATGGGATTCCCTTTTGCGACCTTCTGCCAAGCAAAGTCAATGGGGAAGCCAAGTTCATTTAACAATCGTGTCACTAACTTAGTTGCAGTGATTTATTTAACAACGGTGGCAAGAAAGGTCATAAAATGGGGCAGAATTCATCGGACAACTGTCTCGTTTAACAACAGAAATTGTGGGTTCAATTCAGAAGAGGTATTCAGCCGGTTCTCTCTAGTTCAGGTGAGCTCGTAGCGCGGCTTCAGGAAGCTCCACCCACCTGCCACAATGTAATGCGTGAGCACTGCACATGTGCAGAAGGTAGTGCACATGTGCAGAAGAAGCACGTGAATTCACATTTGCGAACCAGTAGGGAAGGTAAGTGAATCCCACCACTGGTTCAATTGTGGTTGTAAGTCAAGGACTTTCAGTATAGTATCGTTTCTCAGATATACTGGAAAAATCCATGAAAATTTGTAGTGGGTTGGAGAGGGAGGGGGATTTAGTCATATTTTTCCTGGCCTTTCTTTCCTTCTTTCCCTGTGTCTACGCACACATTCTCTCAAAGATGACTTCCCCCTTTTCTGGATAAGTAACTTATTTGGGATATTTGTTTCTGTGATGAATGCAGCTTCACTGTGATGAATGGAGTACAGCGTTAACCTTCGGTCTTTCTATAGTCTATTTATTTATTATACACTTATTCTTCCCTCCCTCAAAGGACAGCATTCATGTCACCTTGTAAAATACAGTCCCCACCCTTCGTTTAGACTCGACTGGCAGAAAGTCTGTCCCAAGCTATACTGCTAAGCCAGCTCTCTTAAACCTGTGTTGTTGTTTTTTATTCTTGTTGGATTACAGCTTCCATCTGCTGACAATGGACAGGAGAAACCAACTGAGATTATGGGTTTTAGGAATGCAGCACCGTAAGGAGCGCCCTGGATCTCCCGTCAAGTTCGACTATTGGATTGAACTGGGGACAGTGAAGTTTAAATCTCTACTCAGACATGAAACTCAGTGAATGATTTTGTGTTATTTAAGATAAAGCCTCTTTGTTTATGAAACTGCACACAAACTGCAGAGCCAGTTTACTCTAGGGCAGTGATGGCGAAACTTTTTTCCCTCGGGTGCCAAAAGCACGTGCCGATACCTATAATCCAATGCCCCCCGCAGGCCCCACCCCCCCACGCATGCACGTGTGATCCCCCTGCACTCTCCCCCACCCCCCGCACATGCATGCACCACCCCCATTTTGGTGCTAGCAGGCCTCCCTGAAGCCTCCTGGGACCAAAAACGGTGGTTGAGGGGGCGCACCGCATGTCTATGCTTCTCCCAGCAGAGACCCGAAAATCAACTGGTCAGCAGGAGGCACACGCGCATGTGCAGTGGAACTGACTGGGCGATGGCTCGCATGCTGGCAGAGATGGCTCCATGTGCTACCTGTGGCACAGGTTCGCCATCACGGGTCTAGTGGTTAAGGTACCAGGTTAGGAAGCAGGAGATGGTGAGTTCTAGTCCTTAGACATGAAAGCCGGCTGGGTCATTTGGGGCCCTTCACTAGAAGATTGTGAGTTCTAGTCCTGCCTTTAGCATGATAGGCACATGGGTAATTTTGGAGCATACTCTCTCTCAGCCTAAGTCATCTCATAGGGTTGTCGTTGTGAGGAAAATAAGAGAAGGAGTATTGCATATCCCAAAAGTGCTTTTTCAAGAGGCAACTGGACTTTCTCTTTTTTCCCTTGAAGACTTTTCGCTTCTCCTCCAAGAAGCTTCTTGAAGAAATGTTTTCAAGGAAAAACAAGGAAAATCCAGTTAGCTCTTGAAAGAGCTCCTTTGGGACAACCAAGACCTGGATGTCTGAGAATCTCCATAGACATGAACATTGTATGCGTTCGCTGCCTTGAGTTATTCATTACAATGATAAAGGCAAGATATAAATAAATAGATAAATAAAGATCATCTGAGAAGATTGCACACATTGCCATGAGATCAAACTTTCTCTGTTGCCACTTCAACTGTCTGGAATGTATTCCCAGCAGAGATCGGAGACGGACATCTTCATTAATTTATTCAAAAGTCCATAAAATACCTACCTTTGTACAGCTTAACTTCCATTTTAACTGACAGCTCTATATATATAAAACTGTAAAAGTTGGGGGAAAGTGGATAAAATATAATAAATAACAACATACGATATGTGATTTCAATATACATGTTTTGGAAGAAATGTCCTCCTGGGTTGAGTTCCAAGTGGGGAAAAAGACACTGGAAATGTGGAGGCTGCTTGGAAAAATGGTTTTAATGGTGAACAGGACCACATGGCTTGAGGTCCTGAACAGAAAAAAGGGATCACATGCTTCAGGATGTTGGGTGAAGAAGAAAAGAGACTGAGATCCTGAAAGTTCCTGGCTTTATGCCCTCTCTGGCCTTTAATCTTGATCTTGTATTCTGATTGGTTGTCAGACTCTCATGGGGCCATGCAGGGGCAACACTTTAGGTTGTGCTTTGAGTCCAAGTTTGGTTGAGTGTTGCTTCTTCCCAGGTGCCTTGTGGTGAGTTTCTGTAGAAGGCCAATCCTATCTTTGTTATGTAGAATAGGCTAGCTCAGGGCCCCTAATGGCCCATTGACAAAAGTGGGGGGCTACTAAGAGTGAGTCTGTTTCCTGCCTAAAAACATGTTTCTCCATTTCTGATCCAGGGAAATACAATATTCTGCCTTTTCAATATTTCCCAGGATATTTCATTTTTCTAGGAGAGGGGTGGGTGCTAACTTCCTACGCATGATTGCTATCTAGAGAATTCCAGTTATTTTATTGTCCCAGGGTTTATGGTAGGGCCTGATATTCTTTCTCATTTTTTAATCTTCTTTTATGTTACAAAATGCACATATGAGCAGAACATCAGGCATCAACTTTTCTCTCATATCTTTTTCCTTTCTCCTTTGCTTTCTATTATATCTGATGGAGAATGCCTGAGACTGGAAAACTTCCATGCTGGTTTGTCATCTTGAGTTGGCCTAATAAAAAAATGGCCTTGCTGTGGTTTTTATAGCATTGAGTGGCTGAACCTTAGCCTTAAGTCGGTGTTCAGCAGAAGAATGGGGCCTGCATTCATCATAAAAAGAGTGCAGTGAACAGAGAAGGATAATGGAGATGAATTTAACAGTACATCTGTCTCCTTTAGAGCCCTGAGGAAAAGATTGATGGCTTCAACTATACATTTGATTTCCTCAGATGTTGCCTAAAGCCACAGAAGCATTTCCAGTTTTCTTCTTTTATTCACAGAGTGGGAAAGCTACTTTTCCGGGCACTGCCTGATTCTAAAGCAGGGCAGGGGGCCAGTTCTATCCCTCCCGCCTTCCCCTTTAGCTAGCTAGCAGGCACTTGAGTGAGCTAATTTGGACCAACTGCCTACTCTTAAAACACTCCAACCTCTTGCAGATACTTGTAACAGGGGGGCTCATGTGCAGGAAGCCGGTAAGCTCCTTCTTTCAATTTATCACTGAAATGTCCATCAAACTCCCCAAGGGACACTAGCTGCTATTTTGCAAAGACTCTTTTCCAACTTCTCTTCACAGATGGGAAGAGGAACTGGTAGGCATTACATTAATAGCCCTGAGAATTGGAAGAATTAGAAGACTAATGAATCTGTTACCCTTATCAGAAGCAGCCTGAAGGGCAGGCGGGAAAATGGTGGGGGTGGAGATTTCAGCTATTTATATTATGCTACCAAAGGTGATAAGAATGAAAAACAGTTTTTTTTGGAGGGGGGGGGAGATTAACAATCTTCATTAGCAGTGCTTGTTATTAAAGCAATGTTTCTCAGCCCCTGCCACTTTAAAATGTGTGGACATAAACTCCCAGAATTCCCCTGCCAAAACATTTTATTAGGAATAAAAATAGAATAGAATAGAATAGAATAGAATAACAGAGTTGGAAGGGACCTTGGAGGTCTTCTAGTCCACCCCACTGCCTAGGCAGGAAACCCTATACCACTTCCGACAAATGGTTATCCAACATCTTCTTAAAAACTTCCAATGTTGGAGCATTTATAACTGGAGCCAAGTTGTTCCACTGATTAATTGTTCTAACTGTCAGCAAATTTCTCCTTAGTTCTAAATTGCTTCTCTCCTTGATTAGTTTCCACCCATTGCTTCTTGTTCTATCTTGAGGTGCTTTGGAGAATAGTTTGACTCCTTCTTTGTGGCAGGCCACATGATATTGGAACACTGTTATCATGTTTCCCCTAGTCCCTCTTTTCTATAAACAGGAAAATACCCAGTTCCTGCAACTGTTCTTCATATGAGATAGATTATGAAGATTATGCTAGAGAGATTATGAAATATAAGCACAATATAATTAGGGACACTGCTTGCAAAGGTAGCAGCATTTAGCTGACCTTGAATATCATGGAAATTACTGTAAAAGAATCCACCTCCCCCCACAAACAATAGTACTTGGTTGAGATAACTTAGAAATTCTAGAATTGTTGACTAGCATAGGACATCAAGAAAGTATTTCAGAAATAAGCAGTGGGAAATCACTCCCATAAGGCATCAAAAAGTGCCTGAATGGACCAAAACCTCCCACTAGTACCACCTTCTAGAAAATTATCAATTAACACTTCAATTTTTCATGAAGGCAGGATGACAGAAGGATATTTTTGCAATTAGTAGCTAATGACCAGTAAGGATGATCCTCAGTCTCGCTAGTGATGAAACCAATAGAATGAGTCAGGGAGAAAAGCCCCTCCCCTTTAGTGAATAATTGATCACAACACATGACTGATAGTTTCCACAATGCCACAATCAAGGTGTGGAGTATCTGTCTTCTCAATAATAAGCAACTTGTTCTTTGCCCAGACAACACCCTCAGGAGGGAAACTTGGCGAGCTCTACTAAGAGCATCACAACACCCAAAGTCACTAAGCTTCTGACAATAAACTCCTGACCAGCAACATAATCACAAATTCCCAGAGTCAGACAAATCTTTGCTGCCCTCCGATGGAGTGATAACCACCAATTTATCTCTGTGCTTTATTCTCGCCTACTATATATTTCAATATTGGTGTTGTTTTCATTGTCTTTTTAATTTTTTTCATGTTTTATTCACCATCCACAGTCACTTGGTGAAATGGATGATCATTCAAAATAAATACATTTAAATAGTTTTAAAAGCGTACTAGAGAAATTCCCAAAGCAGCATGCTTCAAATCTCTCATGCTATACAGAAATAATGAAAGATGCTAATTGGTCTCTTGCTGACCATGTTGGCTGGCAACTGAGTGGCACAGTAAGGCTAAATTAGATGTCTCTGAGTGACCAGATCCTGCAAGATTTGGATGGTCACCTAAAGCAGGGGTGTCAAACTCGTGTCGTCACTTCGTCACGTGATGTATCGCGACTTTTCCCCCTTGGTAAAACGGAGGTGGGTGGGCGTGGCCAGTGCATGACACATGTGGTCCGCGGGCTGTACGTTTGACACTCCTAACCTAAAGTATAGCAAATCCTTTCCCCATCATGACATAGATTTATACCCAACTACAGGTAGTCCTTGATTTATGACAGTAATTGAGCCCAAAATTTCTGTTGCTAAGTGAGGCAGCTGTTAAGTGAGTTTTGCCCTATTTTACAACTTATCTTACCACAGTTGTTAAGTAAATCACTGCATTTGTTAAATGAACAACACGGATGTTAGGCGAATCTGGCTTTCCCATTGACTTTGCTTGTCAGAAAATCGCAAAAGGCGGTCACATGTCCCTGGGACGTTGCAGCCGTCATAAATATGCGTCAGGTGCCAAGCGGTCAAATTTTTGATCACGTGACCATGGAGATGCTGCAAAGATCATATGTGTGAAAAATGGTCATACACAAGTCACTTTTTTCAGTGCTATTGTGGCTTTGCAGGGTCATTAAACAAACTGTTGTAAGTCAAGGACTACATGTAATCAGATATTTAATCCTATGCCTTCTTCCCAAAGTGAGGATCCACCTTAGAGCTACCAGAAGTTGATGGCAAACATCCTAAGAGCCGATGTAGGGCAGCCAAAAGAAAAACATAACTCTTTGCTGGTGTTTTGTGAAGGCCTAACATTGCGCAACACAGGGATTTTTGCTGAAGGTTAGGCTTCTTAGAGTCAGGGTCATTGTGACTGTGGGTAGCTATTGCCCTTCAGAAAACCTTGAAGACTGAACCTTTTCAACAGGTCCTGGGAGACCATTACAGGGAGTCCTTGACTTGTAACAGAATAGAATAGAATTCTTTGTTAGCCAAGTATGATTGGACGCACAAGGAATTTGTCTCTGGTGCATAACTTGGGACCAGAATTGCTAAGCAAGTCAAATGTTAAGTGAGTTGTATCCTGTTTTACCACCCTCTTTGGCATGGTTATTAAGTGAATCATTCCAATCATTAAGTGAATCATATGTTCATTAAGCGAATCCAGCTTCCTTTTGCTTGTTGGAAGACAGATGGAAAGGTTGTAAATGGCAATCATGTGACCCAGGACACCGCAATCGTCAAAAATACACCCTTCTTGCCAAGCACCTGAATTTTGATCATTATGACTGTGAGGATGCTGCGAAAGTCATAAATCTGAGGACTGGCCATAAGTTATTTTTCCCCAGTTCTGTTGTAATTTCAAATGGTCGCTAAATGAGTAATAGTCAAAGCAAAGAGCATGGGTGGGACACATTTCTTTGTTAGCTATTGTTGAAAGAAATGTCCTTCTGGGTTCGGCTCCAAGTGGGGAAACGACACTGGAGACATGGATGCCTCTTGGAAAGATGGTTTTAATGGTGGACAGGACCACATGGCTAGAGTCCTGAACAGAAAAGGTGAACACATGCTTCAGTGTTGGTGGAGAAGAGAAGGGAAGCTGAGCCCCTGGTTTTATGCCCTCTCTGGCCTTTGATCTTGAGCTTGTATTCTGATTGGTTGTCAGACTCCCATGGGGCCATGCAGGGGCAACTCTCTAGGCCAGTGATGGCGAACGTATGGCACGCGTGCCGCAGGTGGCACGCAGAGCCATTTGTCAGGGCATGTGAGGTGTGCTGAGTTCACTCTTTTTTAAAGCCATTTTTCGCCCTCCCCAGCCTCCAGAGGCTTTATAGGAACCTGGGGAGGGCGAAAAGAGCCCCCACCCGGAGGCTGTCTGGAGGCTTCATGTGCTTCCCTGAAGCCTCCGGAGTGCAAAAAATGGGCAAACCGGACGTTCAGGAACGGACTTCCGCTTTGCTCGGAGGGTCGTTTTGACTGCTCCGGAGGCTTCAGGAAAGCTTCCTGAAGGTCCCTGAAGCCTCCGGAGCTCTAAAAAAGAGCTTCCGAGCAAACCGGAAGTGACTTCTGCTTTGCTTGGAGGGTTGTTTTGACTGCTCCAGAGGTTTCAGGGAAGCCTCCTGAAGGTCCCTGAAGCCCAGGGGGAGGCGGGAGAGGCTGTTTTCGTCCTCCCCAGGCTCCTATAAAGCCTCTGGAGCCTGGGGAGGGCAAAAAAAGCATGCAAAAAATGAAGAGTCGCTCCTGTAGTGCGCGCATGCACACTGGGGGGGCTCGTGCATTGCATTATGGGTGCAGCATGCCTGCTCACAACCCCCTCTGCGCTCCCCCCACTTATGGCATGCGAGCCAAAAAAGGTTCACCATCGCTGCTCTAGGCTGTGCTTTGAATACAGGTTTGGATGAGTTCTCAGATGCCATGTGGTGAGTGGGTGAAGGCTAGTCATGCCTGAAGGGGAGCTGAGCAGAAGGGGAGAACTCTTTATTATGTAAAGGGACTGGGCATCTTAATGGCCCATTGACAAAGGGGGATGGGCAGAAAGCTGCAGGGAGCTACTCTGTCTTTTGAAAACATGTTTCTTCCTTTTCACATCCAGAGAAATATAATATTCTGCCATTTCAATATTTCCTAAGATATTTCAATCCTCTGGGAGAGGGCCGGGTGATAACTTTCCACACTATGTTCTGCTAGTTCTAATTGTTCACTTTAGATCTAACACACTAAATAAATAAATCAACAAATAGTCTTAAATTAATCACACAAGATGCAGAAAAATGAGTTCAGGTCCCTTGAAGTACAAATATACTTCAAGATAAATATTCCTATTTTAAATGTTTGCACTTTAAAAAGTTTGTGTTTTGTTTTATTATTCCCACAAATCATTTTTAGTTTTGAGGGGTCCTTGGTGCTCTCTGAGCTTGGTTGTTTTCTTGAAGATATTTCAATACTCAAACTAGATAACATCATCAGTGATGTTACCTAGTTTGGGTAATGAAACATCTCTGCAAGAACTATTCAACTTTATCATTCAATAGTCCAGTGATAGCGAACCTTTTTTGGCTTGCGTGCCATAAGTGGGGGGAGCGCAGAGGTGTTGTACGCAGGCATGCCATGCCCATAATGCAATGCACAACTGGCTTGGCCTTCTTAATGGGCCATTGACAAAGTGGGTGGGGGCAGGAAGCTGCAGGGAAGCTATTCTGTCTTTAAAACATGTTTCTTCCTTTTCACATCCAAGGAAATATAAGATTCTGCCATTTCAATATTTTCTAGGAACATTTCCTGTTTTTCTCGGAGAGGGCTGGGTGATAACTTTCCACAGTTCAATATTGATCTTGTTCTCAGATTGATACATTTTAGGACAATGGAACCTACAATATAAATGATTTAGAGGAAAGTTTTATTTATTTATTCATCACATTTTATAAGTGCTCATTATACACACATTGACAACCTGTTCAATATGATTTGTGTGTTACTTTTGTGCATCCATTTAAAAAAAAATCTTGCTGCGTTTGTACATCAATGTCATCAGGTCAATCATATCTACTTTTATTGTATTGCCTGAATTCAGATCATGTATGTTCTGCAAACAGATTGTGTAAACCATGAGTAAAGTATAGGTGGCCTTAAACCACTTGCTAAAAGAATGCAAATGACCAGCTGTCAGCCAGGAGTATAAATCATTCCATTCCCCACCATCCAGTCAGAGTTGAAGAAGCTTCTTGGATGAGAAGTGAAACGACTTCAAAGAAAAACCCAGAAAGTCCAGTTGCCTCTTGGAAAAAAAAAGCACCTTTGGGAACCCAAACGTGTAGTTTTCTCCTCCCACCAATAGGAGATGCTGTGGGGGGAAGGGAAAGACACCGCCTTTTAAGGAGGAGGAAGAAGGGCCACGCACCTGACGAAATGATAAGGGATCGTCGCGTGCACAACCGCAAGCCTATTTGGGCCGCGGGAAGAACTGAGGCTCAGGAATGGAAGATTGCGATCACGTGTCCTCTCGAGCCAGCCAATAGAGTCACGTATTGGAGGAAGACCTTGTCACGTGATCAGAGTCCCCCCCCCATTCTGTTCCCCCCCCCCTCCGGGAAGGCGGATGTAGTGATAAAGTGACAACAACTCTCACTTCCGCTTGGTTGAGGGGAGAGAGAGACAGAGAGAGAGGTGGGAGGAACAAACGAACGAGCACGGAAGGAAGGATCGGCGGCTGTAGTCGCCGTGGTGGTGTCCCTCTTGTCGTCTAGTTCCCTCAGCGTAGCCAGGTAAGTCGACGCGGCCTGAGCTGGCCTTTTCTTTCCTTCCTTCCTGTCTCGGGTTGAGGGAGGAGAAGGAGGCCTCGCTCTTCTTTTAACTCTCCTGGCCTTTGGTGCGGCGGGGCCTCCTCTGAACGGACCGTTTGGCCATTTTCCCTTCCCTCCGGTTAACGCAGGAGCGCCCGTGGGCTCCCCGAGGGCTTCGCTTCAGGTAAGTTGCAGCGTTAGAGCGGCTACCGAAAGGGGCCTCGAAAGGCGTTAAGTTGAAGGGTCAGAAAGCTTCATGTCCACACCTGGCTAACAAACACACTGCGTTCCC
The DNA here is from genome assembly GCF_051295495.1 of Thamnophis sirtalis. Taxonomy (NCBI): domain Eukaryota; kingdom Metazoa; phylum Chordata; class Lepidosauria; order Squamata; family Natricidae; genus Thamnophis; species Thamnophis sirtalis. Next base: position 153,431,293 of record NW_028261381.1, on the reverse strand, counting down.
TCAGAGAAGCTTCTTCTTCTGTGTATTAATTCGCCAGTAACGTGGGGAGGAAGCTGAGTTAGGAGGGCGATTGTTTTGCTGGCTAGTCGTGAGGCTCGTATAGGCCTATCTAAAGCTTGTATGGTTAGACTTTTGCAGCAGTGACTTGGTTCAAAGCACCATCCTACACTTTTAGGTGTATAAGTAACTGGGATATTGCACTTTGTAAGGTATGGTGGCTCAGTTTATATTTATTTATTTTTATGTTATTTATTTGTCAACATACAGCTAACATGTATTAGTATAGACATGGACATTATCACATGAGATTGGTACAAATAGATGGATATAAATAAGTATAACATGGCCATGAATACATAAAATGAGTACATATCAATGGGGACAATAGGCACCCTGGTGTGCTTATGCTCACCCCCTTAGGGAAATGGAGTTTGCTCCCAAACACTTCCTTTCTGCTGCCTTTAAGCACTTTGAGATTGCTGGTTCTGTGCAACGTGACTTCCTTTTGATTCTGGGGTTTGAAAATGTAAATCTTTGGGCTATTCAGAGGCCCAGTAATCTCATTTAGATTCTTAAGGAGCCCTAAAAGATGCTCATCCAAAAAAGAGGGTATTTATGATGTCCTCAGTAAAGGAAATAAATTATATCTGGGAATTTCCTGATATTGTGTCAAAGATGACGAAATCATGGAACACCGCCACTTGCAGAACACAAAACCACATTCCTAAAGTTCGAGTATTAGACAAAGGTGTACATTGCTTGACCTTGCCATTCTGAATGTACAAATTGAAAAAAAATATTTTGGATGGGAAATGGAACATTTTTAGCATCGATCCAGAAGAGAAAATGTTGCCAAGTGTAATTTAATACTCCATAAAATAAGGATTATTTGGGTTCACACCATGTACAGTATTGTTATGCAGTGTATTGTATAAATCCATGGTATTAGGCAAATTCAGTAAATTATGGTTCTTTTAATTGGGGTAGAATATTGTGCAAATATGGTCTTCCTGTTGTGAAAAGTATATTTTAACATTCTGGCTATAGTTGAAAGTGATTTACTAAACGAAGTTTGTTCAAATTAGGTATTTTAGCAAGAAAGCTGGATTTTGGCTCTGAAATACAGGGCTGTCATATCTGGACCACAAAATTCCAGATAGCTGCTAAATAGCAGCAGAGATTGTTCTATATATCTCGTATATTTTGTAATTTGTCTGGATATTTTAAACCATGCTTTAACAGTTCTGGTGAAGTTCAGAGAAATTCTTTTTCACATTCTTCTGTAGTGTTTTTAAAATAACAGTTTTCTTTTGTAAGAGTAAACCTAGTTCTGAGTAGACTGAGAAAACCGGGAACATATATATATTTTCAAGAGACTTAACCCTCTGGTATCTCTACATTATATATTTCAGCTTATTTAGAGAAGGGAGTGTATTTTAGAATCAGAGTTGGAAGAGACAATCAGATCTGCCCAGTGCAACCATTTGAATCACAGCATCCTGAATTGTCCAGCTTCCACTTGAGAGAACCTCACTCTTCTGGGCAATTTTATTCCATTATTGAGCTACTCTTACTATTAGAAAGGGGTTTTTTTGTCTGACATTCAATTGGAATCAGTGTTTTGTGACTTAAATCCACTTTTATCTATTCTTTAGTTTGGAATGAAAGTGAACAAATCTTGACTTTCTCATTGAAATCCTGCCACGAATGTAAGAATGCCATCCTCCTCAATTGTCTTTTTGCAAAAATAAAGACAGTATGCCAGCTTCTTCAACCTCTTTTTACAGGGTTTAGTTCTACTCCTCTAATAATCATTATTCTCTGCCTGAACCTGTTTCAATTTCTTTGAAACCTTTTTAAAGCATCATTCCCAAAATTGCACACACTTAAGATAGGCCTGACTAAAGTCAAATAAACTAGATCATTAGCCTCCAGTGATTTTGAAATTATCTTCAGCATCTTTTATTCCTTTCATATACAGCAATTATACTTAAGTTGAAACAGCCTAAAACTGCTTGCCAAGAACTGCTGGAACTTTATTGCAGGATATATTACACATGATCCTCAGTTACTGACCACTCATTCACAATTGTTCAAACTGTCAATGGAGATAAACAAGTGGTACTTACAACTGGTCCTTGAAGTTCCAGCCATTGCAGTGCCCCCACAGTCACGAAATTGCAGTTGGGGTGCTTGGCAACCAGCTCACATTTCCAACTGTTGCAATATCTTACAGTCATTTAATTGTGATTTGCAACCTTCCCTGCCCATAACCAGTCAATGGGGAAGCCAGCAGGAAGTCATAAGTGTCAAGCAGGAACAACCAGGCCCACACTTTAAGAATTGAATTAACTTTTATTGCTCAAGCTATACACAGGAATCTTCTCAGACTAACGGTTTACACCTGGGTCAGACTACATAAGATTTAACGGCATGGATTTCACCCTCTTGTGACCATAAGGATTCTAGACTAAATCCTCATTTGACTCCTCCTCCCCCCCCCCCACTTGGCTCGGCCAGTCTCCCTCCTACATAAGTCATGGTAATATGAGCTCCTTTTTAAAGAACTTTCAGTGATTTGCTTAACAGTAACAAGGAATTGCCATTGTCAAGTGGTGCAGTCACACAATGTGATTTACATCTGCATTGCTTAGAAACATAAATTGATTGCAATTATTGTTATTAGGTGAGGGCTGTGTGCAATGGAATCTTGAAAGTTTCATAGAATTTTGTTCTTATCCCCTACTCCTTTTCATGGCCGAGTGCTGTTCACCGTTTCTTCTTCAGGGTTATCTTCATACTCTTCTACAATTATTGAACTGTTCTTATTGGGAGGATCCAGATTGTTGGGGGCAATATGCTGACTCTGTAAACTGCTTAGAGAGAGCTGTAAAAGCACTATGAAGTGGTATATAAGACAGTGCTATTGCTATTGTTGATCACACCAGAAACTGTTTTTATATAATTCAAAACCTTTATTCCGTGACTTTTGCAAAAATATTGTTTTTATGTGATACTCTTCAGTGTTTGAAAAGTGCTATCATATATCCCTAAGCCGTTTCTTTTAAATTCTAAGTATGTACCCAATTCTTTCAGTGTCTTCTGATAAAGGAAAACTAAAAGGGCAGATATCAGGAAATGATCCTTTCTTCATTAAACACAGTTTCTGGGTATATGATCATGCCTTTTGTACCTGGCACCTGTTACAGTTTCTTTTTGTTCTTCTGAATTTTCTTTTGCTAGTATTGTTAGTAAGACATTTCCCCATTTCACATCCATGCATTTGATTTTTAAACCAAACAACTCTGGACTTGTCTCTCTTAAAATTCATGGTAACAGTGTAATTGTTTTATTTTATTTGAATTTTATTTTATTATAACAATCTTGTTTCTGCTGATTTCTTATGCATTCCTTGCACCTTTCAGCTTTCCTGCTAATATTTTTCTATATTTTAGTACCCATCTCCTTAAGCAAAAGGATGCTGCCTACTCTTTAAGAATATAAGCCAGAGGGCAGTTGATCCTGCTTAACTGTGTGCTCTTTGAATTACATGGGATTTTGTCAGCTAATCAGTTAGCTAATGAGAAGAATGGTATAAGATTTAGGAATAGTTTTCTTAGTTGTCTTTTGTCAATCATTGGAAAAATAAAAATATGTTCTAGAACAGCGATCCCCAACCTTTTCATCTTGGCGGCCTGGTGTATGTGTGAGAGAGAGTAGGGGGGGTGTACACGTCCTCCACTTGTGTGAATGGAGGCGGAGGGCACTTAAGCTCACACACAAAGTTCCACTCGTGTGAGCCTAACTTCCCTATGTGCACTTGTTCATTGCTCGCACGGCCTGGTTTTGAACAAGCCATGGCCCGATATGGGCCACGGCCCAGTGGTTGGGGACCTCTGTTCTAGGAGTTCAGATTACATCAGAGGTTTTTGTGGTTGTTAGATATGGTGCCACTTCGATCTGAGCAAAATCATCATTTATGCTGGCTGGAGAATTCTGGGAGTTGAAGTCCACAATTCTTAAAGTTGCCAAGTTTAGAGACCCCTGCTTTAAGGGATCTATAGGACATTGGACTTTCAAGAGGAAAAATGGAGGACTGAAGACAGCTTTGTTTTTAGTGGAGCAAATAATCGCAGCAGAACAAGGTGCCAGCAACCAGATTGACATTTTGAAATTCCTCTCTGGATAAAGATGAGGTCCTGGCATTTCCCACAAGTACTCCACACAGAAGCACCCTGTGAAGAGACCCTAAAACAGCAGCCTCTGGCAAATTTTATTGCTCTCAAAACTAAGGGAAAATCAGCTTTGCCTAAGCCCTGTTTTGGAACCTTCAAATGGACTTTGTGTTTACCCACTTTTCTGGAAATTGCTTGTTAGCTTTTTTTTTTTTTTTAATATTGAGAACTTCAGAACAACAGGTTTCATTACAATGGGTGATTCTCCTTCATTCCTCAGCTAAAGAAATTCCATATGCATTTAAGGACTTAACTTTCTTTTTACTTTGAAACAAAAAGCAAAAGGGTGATTAAACAGTAATGTTTGGAAAATTATAAACAAACTGAGGGCCATATGGATAGGAAATAAGTTATTAAAATTAATTATAAGACTCCTTCCTGTGGGCTATTTAAAATCCCATTAAATATTTATGAAGATTTTGAATCTAAAAGGTAAGAAATCTTCCTATGGGAATTTTATTTTTATTTTTAAATTTTTCCTCTCTGTACTTTTTCTTTTATATTTTGCTTAGTTTGTATTTGTTATCTCTATATCCGCCAATTTTAATATAATGTATTAAAATAAGGTGTTTAAAGAACATTAATTGTATAGTGTGTTAAAGATTGTGTTTAAGTGTTAAATATGTTTAATAGAACTGAGCTACTTGTGGGATTGTCTTCTCCCAAGAACACCTGCCTATCCCACAAACTCCCATAGGTCAGGCATGTTCCAGGTTCCCACATTTAAACATTAATCATCTTATCGAAATTAGGAAACATGTTTCCAATGGCTGCCCTTGTATTCTGGAACAATCTACCTCTAATATATGAACTCTATTTGCCTTTAGGAAAGCCGTTTAAAAAGCCTCTTTTTCATAATGAAATAATCAAAAGAGATTCCACTAAACACCATTCAAGTGCCAATAGGATGGTTTTTAGTGGAATCTCTTTTGGTTATTTCATTGTCACGTTTGGCTGCCATTTTATATGCTACAATGTAGTAAATTGCTCTTTTTTTAAATGTTGCATTTAATGTTACTGTATACTTTTGTTTACACTAACTACAATGTAGAATCTCAGTTTGAGTTGGGTGGCCTTACAAATGCATGAAATAAATAAGTAAAATGTTTTCTATTGATATAAGCCACCTTGAGTCGCCATGTGTGAATAGGAGGCAATGTGCATTTTTTAAAATAAATAAATAAATAAATAAATAAATATATAAAATAAAATAGTATCGATATTGAAACAGATATTTTAAAGAGATAATTGGTTCCATCAATTGAGAGAATTCAGTTTATGGTCATTATACGGTCTTCACATGTTTGTATATCCTTGCCTAATGCAAGCTGTTCCTTCAGATTCCTGTTACATTCTGCCATAAAATAGTATATTCAGAGAAATTATACAGGCAGTATAGTATGATGGCTCTCCATATACCTCTTGATCCGTTACTTGAGTTTCAGTGTTGCTGTCTTCTCAGAGGGTATAGTTTCTAGGCTTCCTCCTGAGGGTGAGATGAGCAAGAACCTTTGTGCCACTTTTGGTCACAGCTAAATCTAACCTAGGTTTAATAGGAGCCGAGGTGGCGCAGTGGTTAGGGTGCAGTACTGCAGGCCACTTCAGCTGACTGTTATCTGCAGTTCAGCGGTTCTAATCTCACCGGCTCAAGGTTGACTCAGCCTTCCATCCTTCCGAGGTGGGTGAAATGAGGACCCAGACTGTGGGGGCGATATGCTGACTCTGTAAACCGCTTAGAGAGGGCTGAAAGCCCTATGAAGCGGTATATAAGTCTAATTGCTACTGCTACTGCTACTACTACTACTAATAAGCAGCAAGCAAGAACTATCTGGTTATATTTATCTTTCCCCATTCCTAGTTTAGGTGTGGTGCCAACAATGGTGATTAGTAGAGTAGCAGCTATTGCTGCTCATAAATTTCTATTTTTAGCTTTTCTATAACTGTGTAGCAAAGATTTTTTTTTTTTTTGCCAGCATGTGTTCTTTTAGAATGATACAATTGAGGCCATTGGTTTCTTCTTTCAGCAGAGGAAGCCAAAGCCAGATTTGGTAGAATTCCTAAGTGCATATTGAAATTGGGGAGGGAGGAGTTTCTCTCATGCCGAAAATGACAGAAGCAGTTACTGCTTCTGTCATTACTGACTAACCTTGATATTTGACGTATGGTTTGTGTGGCTGAATGCAGGTAGTCTTCAAACTCCTACCACAATTGGAACCGGAAACTTCACTGCTAAGTCATGCAGCCATTAAATGAGCATGCCTGATTTTATGACATTTTTTGCAAGAGTCATTAAGTGAATCCAGCTTTCCCATTGACTTTGCCAAAGCTCTTTGAGAAGATCACAAATGGTGATGACATGACCCTGGGACTTGGCAACCATCATAAGGACCAGTCATAAGTCACTTTTCCAGCACCATTTTAACATTGAACAGATTAAATTAATGGTTGTAAGTCGAGACCTACCTGTAATACATTTGAGATTTAATAACTAAAGTTGGGAAAATGTGAATAATGCCAGCTGCAATAAAGATATCTGAGGACAACATTTTTCGGTAAGGGCCCTTCTTTATGTATGTTTCATTATGCCATCAATTTATGTTAGCTCAGAGGCTTGATACAGGCAGGCAGATCTTTGAGTTGGAGAACCATTCAGGGAAATCAAAACAGAATGTCTGATGGTTCTCCAAAACAGGTTTTGGAGACATCCAGTGGGTTATGCTAATGTTTCATGTCCCACTTTATTGCTCACTTAAGAAAATGGAATCTCCATTCAACAGGCAAAATTCTTGTGTTTGGCAGACGAAGGTTCGTTCTTTGACAAGCTCCTCCTTTTCCTCTTTTATCAAGTTGTCATGACCTCCAACTTCAGTCAGAATCCTTCACCTAAGCTCTAAAGTGATATCTCTCTGTGTTTTATTGTGGCTATGGTCTTTGTTCCTAAATTGTAGCCTATGCATGTTTCTTTAAAGGCAGACTTAAAGATATGTAACTCAGGAGTTCCAAATAGAGCCTGCAATCAGACCAAGAAATTTTATTTTATTTTTGTATACTGCAGCCAGTAATTTATTTAATTATTGTTTTTCTTTTTCAGGAAAAATGTTAGCTGCTGATGAATTTTCGGTGAGTGGTTCATTCTGTCAGCCTCATAAAGTGTAAACAGTTTGTAATAAGAAATGAAAAGAATTGAGATGTTTTTTATGGGAAAGTCTCACTAGTATGTTAAATAGGTGAAAAGTAAGTTTTTATGAGTTTTCATAAAGTGAGTTTTTATAAGCACTAAATAAGCAAGGATGTACCCAAGATGGAAAATATGCTTTGTTTTGAATCAGAAACAAATCATCACATTTTGGAAATTCTGCTGAAGCTGTAGGTCAGCTTAGTGCAAAGAAAATTTGGAATACAAGTAGTCCTTGGTTAATGGCTACTTATTCAGGTAATCAAAAGAGTAATAGATTGATTCCTCAACACACCACACACACACACCCTTTCCAACATCTATCCTTCTGTCTCCTTCCCTGTCCCCTCCACATAGATTTATTTATTTATATTTCCTATTTCTGAACCGCCCATCTCCCTCAGTAGATGCTACTGATGTTCCAGCACAGTATACAGTATCCCACCAACTTGCCTTTCTGGCTCACCTCTGAACTTCTCATTGCCTTCCATCCCTGCCTTCAGCCACTGCTGCCACTGAACTAGCCTATGTAGCTGTTCCTTACTGAGATGGTTTCAGGCTCCCAGCCTGGCATATTCCACAGGCCTGTTCATATACACACCTCCACATACACATATTGTTCCTCTTTTTAAATAGTAGATAAGTAAGACGTTATCATTGGTCAGGCATTAGTCACAGGATCCCACTGGTATTTTGTTTTCCCAGCTGGCCGATGCTCTACCAGAGAGTTCTCCTGCCAAGAATTCCTCAGTGGGCAATACGAAGCCACCTCAACAGCCCAGCCAGCCTCCACAAGCCTGGCCAACCTCCAGTCCCTGGAATAACGCACCAAGTGCTCCTCCTGCAGCTCCAGCTGGTTTGCCTCCTAACTCATCGACTTCCAACGTGCCTTTTGGACCGCCACCAACAGGAATGTATCCTTCCCTCCCACCTGGGGCACCAGTTCCTTTTCCTCCTCCTGGTTCTACTTGTCCTCCAGGTGCTCCATATCCACCCCCTGGTCCTGCCCCACCAGGGCAATATCCACCACCAAGCATGCCCTTTCCAGAGATGCCACGGCCATATGGGGGTCCCACCGAACCAGGGGCTCCCCCTGCTGCTGTTGGAGCATGGGGATCCATGCCCACTGGAGGATGGGGAGCCTCAGTTGGGGGACAGTATCCTGCACCTAGTGTGCCATATCCACCTCCAGGGCCATATTCCACTCCCACTCAGACGCCAGGGGCTGCTCCTACAGTGCCATGGGGAGCTGTCCCCCCAGGACCGTGGGGACCTTCGCCTCCTTCCCCATTTCCTCCACCAACAGGATCCTATCCAGCTCCAGGGTTGTACCCAACGCCACCTAATCCTTACCAAGTGCCACCTGCGCCTGCTGGAGCACCATCCATACCTGGTGGCCCTCATGTAAGTAAGGCTTTTCTCAGTTATGGTGTAGCTAAACTTAAGATAATTGGTCCTACCATCAGATTTAGCAAATCTTAAATCATGAGGATATTACATCCATCCCCTTGGGAAAAGAATAATTATAGGGCACTGTATAAACATAATGTTTAAAATAAATTATTTAAAATAAAGTATTAATCTCATTGCATCTGTACCAACAATAACCTACTCAAGCCTTTCTTACTATATAAGTGTAGTAAAGCCCAGTTAGTTCGCAATAATACCTTTTGTTAATAAAATGTCATGTAAATACTCTTGGTATTGATAGTTCTGCCCACTGTCTAGGTAAAATTGCAAGCACAAATTCTTTGTGCAGTTGACTGTAACCCTTAGCGTTTGTATGTAAAATATCTGTTGGTTTAGGGAAAAAGTGGAAAAAGATCCGGCACAACTCTTGTTGATGAGAAGGTTGGGATTTCCATACTGATTCTAGTCTCTTCACATGGTGTGTTATCTGGCAAGGAGAGAGTGTATTCCACAGAGAATGCCACTCTATGAGACAGTGGCATTCTCTAGCCAATAGATGCCATTTGAAAGCATGCCATTTTATTGGCTTAGTATAGGTAGTCCTTGATCTACAGCCACAATTGAGCCCAACATTTCCATTGCTGAACAACACAGTTGTTTACTAAACGAATGATTGTAAGTCGATGAGTACCTGTGCCAATTTTCCACAAGCCATTCTGTCACAAGGGAGGTGTGGTGGCTCAGCAGTTAAGATGCTGGGCTTGTCAGCTGGAAAGCTGGCAGCCCAGGTTCGAGACCCAAGTACCACATGACAGGGGTAAGCTCCCGTCATCTCCTCAACTCCTGCCAATCTAGCAGTTCGAAAGCATGCAAAAGTGAGTAGATAAATAGGTATCACTTTGGTGGGAAGGTAACAGTGCCCCATGACATCATGCGGCGGAAATGTCTCTGGATAACACTGGCTCAATGACCTTGAAACAGAGATGAGCACCACCATCTATAGTCAGCAACAACTACCAGGTGGTTCATGTAAAATGGCAATACATATCTGACAAATTCTAACTTTTCTGTTTCATTATTTTTAACTAAAAATATTTGCTCTTGGAACAATAGAAACTGATTGTTTTCATGTTTATCTCTTTTTTCAGCCCTACCGTTGAACTTGTGGCAGGCTGATGAGGTACTGCCTCCCTACCTATTTACACAGAAAAGTTTTTAGTAATCTTTTGGAGTTTTGAAGAGCCTACCTGTGTTCTGCCAGCCCATTTGTGGTGTGAGGGAGCACTCCTCCAACGCTTATTTTGTGTGAGATGGATTAGGATAAACAAGTTGACTGCCCCAGCTCTCTAATCCTTACTCTAGTCAAGATTTTATCAAGTGACATTAGCCTAATGAGTAAGGACTAACCCTGGATCAATACTACAACTGTTTCTTAATTGCGGATTTAGAGGATTGACCTGATTGACCGACCACATCTTAATTTAAATAATTTCAGTTATCTGGAGAAGCTTCTGAAGAAATGAGCTAGACACCTTTCATCAAATTGAAGAGAAGCAAAGAACATTAATTTAAAGCAGTTCTCAGTATCGGACTTGATTTGTTCTATTTGAGAAACCTTTGAAGAGATGAACATTTGATTGATGCTTAGTTCATACAACAGACAACCTTGGGGAGCATCAGTTTGGCTTAGATGTTCAGGTAGTTCAAATAGATATTTCTGACATGAAGTTTTCCAGCTCTTTTAGCCGCCATATTTGTTGTGAGCCATCTAAAAATAATCTGCTTTTGAGTCTGAAGCTAAAACATTTTGGCTTGAGTTTGAGCGAGCCTCAAAACCATTCAAAAAGTTTTGTGTGCTTCACTTCTGCAAAGCAAAATTTATTTTAAAAAGTTCTTGCAAGAAGTGGTGGGAATGTAATTTGTATAATCTCTTCTCTGGCAGCTCCAGAATCTTTGAAAATTAATTTGGAAACTTTACTTTCATGTGAACATCTGGTCTCGGGATAACAAACTAAACAGGAAAGTTTCTGAGGATGTCTCTTAATGCTCATGATTAGATTATTGCAATGTAATTAGTTAAAATGTACTTGATGAATATTGACAGTAGATGCAACAATTTAGATGTACAGTTTTCTCACTTCAGTTTTGGGATGAACGCCAAAAAGCCAATCCCTTGTGGAATTTCCCATGGAGGAAATATGTTGGACTAATTTATCACAGTTCACAAAGAATGCAACATTTCATCACTGTCTTACTGATAAGTCCATATTCTAACAGTTGACAACTTCCTTCTGTGGTTTCCAGAAGTTTGCTTAACACAGGTGTCTAGCATTTATCATGAATTGGCTTATTTCCAAGCTTTCTTTAGAAAAAAACATTGCAGGAGAGATTTTTAGGGAATCCATATTCTTTCTAAGAAATAATGGACTATCTTAATTTAGTAAGAATGGATACAACTTAGGCATGTGTCCTATAGTGTTTGTGGAAATATTTATTTCCTCAAATCAAATGAATTTGAAAAGGCTCATTGTCTTCCCCATCCCTTCTTGTCCTAGTTTAGTAAGCATTTCCCACCCCCCACCCACATTGGTTCATGTTATCTTCCTGTCTCTCCTCAATGGTCAGCTTCTCTTGAAGAATATTGCATCTTCCCATTAGCTTTAAACCACAGAAATTTGTGTGGGTGATGGGTTTAGCATTCCAGTGATCTTTGGCAATATCAGATAATTTAGCTTAGTGGTGGGAACTGCAGTTTGGCAAGTTTCACAAGTAAGCTAAATTAGTTATTTTCAGGTAGCATTGATTAAGAGCTCCAGTGCTAATGAACTTTGAAGTGACATCCCATTTAACTTTGTATTATCTAAAGCAGTTATTTGAGGATAGGTGTGTTTTTCTTCATTGTAGGGGCATCCCATTTTCTCATTTTGAGTACACAGTTGATAAACGTGTCTGTCTCTGATGACATCATCTTCCTCTATATGTTCCAGCTTGCACTGCATGGTTGGCTTTAAAAAGGAATCCTCTATAATGTAGGAATATTAAAGCGAAATATTGAGACGTTTCGATCGTGGAAAGATACTAAGAAGCTTTGTCAGAATTCCAGTTCAGATTTGAAAATTTTAGATATTTCCTATGTTGGCTTACAGTGAGGGAGACTAAATATGACTGACAATAAAAGTATATAAGTTTGTGATACTTGGCAGAACACTCTTGAGGTGAATGCAATAATATGAAATAAGAAATGTGGATCAAAATATAGAATAGGTTAGTATTAATTCTTCTGTGTTCTGCCTACTCTATAGAAATATTAAATTTTACAAACCCCTGAAGAATGCTGAAAGATGTTTTGCAAAGTTTTTCTCCGATGACAGAATATTTTTTTTTGCTAAATCTTAAAATCAAGCTCATTGAATAGATTTGCCCTAATACATGTTGATTTCTCCCCATCCTAAACCCAAATGATAAAGACACGATTTTGTGTTACTAGCTATCAGTGCAACCCCAATACAAACCTACTCAGAAGGAAGTCCTATTACCTTCAGTGACTTTTATGTAAGCGGTTCTAGGGTTGCAGCTATGTCAGAGTGGGGCCCTGCTTAAACTAGAAGTAAAAGCATTTCGGCGGGACTTCCTCCATGTTATATCGGCTGGTGGGATTGGCTGAGATTCTGGGCCGTGCACCTGAGAAAGGTGGTCAGCCATTGCTCCAAATAAGGGATTGTAGCATAAGAAAACTGTAACGCAGCATTTTATATAGTTATAAAACTAAATGTTACCTGTGCATATCATTCAGATTCTGCTGCGTAAGGGTTAGGAAGGCAGGAAAGACTCCATTGATAGGCCTGCAGCAGCATTTGTGCTATCCTTCATTGCTGGAAGTTTTGCGAGCAGCTGCTTGCTTGATTTTTCTTGTGCATAATTCCACATTCAATGCCTTGGCCCCCTTTCCACAAAAATACTCCACAAACGCCTTTTCTGCCTACAAAAGACTCTGTCAGCCTTTAATTTCCCTTTGAAGCATCACTTGGATGCTGGAGGCAAAGAGGGACTGTAAGAAACTGCAGAGGCAGCAAAACAACGACATGCAGCTGACACAGTTCTGTCCTTGTATCGACATTTGAGGCTAGCCTGTAAGTTGCATATGAGTGTGATGACAGCATCCTGTGCACGTTATTTGCCTTTCCACGCCCCTATAACCTTGCTGGAAATCCTTTAGTGTATTGTCCAAGAGAATATATCTATGTAGGAAGAAAGGAGAAGATACAATCAGATTTTAAAAAACGTGCAAGCTCTGTGATTCAAAACCCAACTAAAACAAAGCTTGCAAGTCTTGATGGGGGTTCAGCATCTCTGCTTATCTTATTCCTTCGTGTTAAGAAATTTTTTCCTTGCCATATGGAGATACTATTCCTCCAACAATGGAAGAAGACTCCCTTTCAGAAAGCAATTGTAGTTTGACGCTGTGTAGTAAAACCTTTTTAACCCTTCTGTCTCACGTGTGAGTGATTTGGGGCATGATGCTTGTTATGCAATGAAATTTGTATTGTTTCTCTATTGTGTTCCTTGTGAGCTAAAACTGCTGAGAAGTTTGGGGTGGGTTGTTCGGCTTGTGTTTCTGGGATGTTTATTTAACTGCTTTTGTTTATGACATGGAATTATTAAGCAATCACACTTTTGAAGTATAGACCATATCACCTGCTGCTGTATTTTTTTCTTTATAGATGACAAATATTTGCTGTATGATGGTAGCGAAGAGGCTTTAAATACAGGATTTGATATTTTTTGAAAATGGTGTTACTTTTTGTATACACATTTAGCATATTTCAAGATGACATTGTACACACAGTACACTTCATAAAAGTTTTATTTCAACTACTTGCCTCTATAACAAGGGATTTTACTTACAAAGCAATTTTAATAGACTCTGATTATTGACACATCACAAAAGATTCTCGGTAATTTATTTTGGTTAGATGCTAAGAGAATTGTAAGATCTTTACTACCTCTCTTACTTTAATTCATTATGTTTCAGAGGGTAGAGGAGACAGAGATGGGTAATAGGGGCATCCAATTCAAATTGACAAATGCAGTTTTCCCAGTTCAATAAAAGATGTAACTTTGGACTATAAAATGAGGGAACACCAAAATATTTGAAGCTGTTTTAGTTTTTGACAGCTCAAGGGCAAATAATAGATCCTTTAGAGAAAATTAGTCAGCAAAATTTCATGGGTGTTTCTACTATTTCTAGAAATATTCTCTCTATACTACATCTTTTTAGGGAAGAAATAATGGGAATAAATTCAGTTCCAGATTATCTCTCAATCCTATATTAAATTTGTGCTGCACCAATACAAAAAAAAATTGAAACACTTTCTCTGGCCCCTAACAATTAAAGTTTCTAGCAAAGATTAAGGAGTGGGCTATGCCCTCTTCTAGTTCGAACAGTTCTGGAAATTGCTGACCCTCTCTGGGATAACATGATCTGGATCGGTGAATTTGCATACTGTAGAGTAACTCTTAAATCAGAATATGGAATATAAGCTGAGTGAAAAAGAAATCTCTTGAATTAGTCATAATCTGATCCCACAAGTTCTCATAGAAAAGAGAGGATCAGGATGAGTCAGAACCAGCATTCAGGAAAGGTAAAGCCCATGCCTCTCCCAAGGCAAGATACCCTGACCTTAACTGAGGCTCTCCTCCACCCAGCTCCACCAAAGCATCAGCATTAAAGAGGCAGCAACCAAAAGCACAAGGTTGATGGCCTTCAGCCAACTAGACTCAGTAGAGTTAATCTCGAAGAAGGCCAGGGCATATGAGAAACAGCTGTGCTTGCTTGGAGTTTGAAGCTGAGGCTGTTTAGGAAACAACAGGCAGAGGCACTTTTTGAATATTGGAAAGATTTCACTGACTTTCTGAAATGACCTTTGAGCAGTCTCAGACCACTGCCTGCTTGGTATGTCTAACATATGCAAACTAGGTCATAAATGTGGATTTATGACGAGGGACAGGCCTGATAATTTGAAGCCTGAACCTGCAGGATGAAAAAATGCTGCTGTGGAGACAGACCTATGCTGTGAACCCCACCTGGTTGCCTGCCAGGATTTATAATAGCATCCTGGTTTTAATTGGTACATTATTTATTCTATGTGTAGTACAAGACTTATTTCTCCCGCACAAAAGCAAACTTGATAGTTGGACTAAGCATGATTGGCCTAACATCCCCCAATGAGTTTCTATGTTTAATGGTGGACTCGAGTAGCATCTCAACATCAGTAGCATATAGAACAAAAGTAATTAGGAGTCCTGTGCACATCAGTTCTAGAAAGCAGTGCTCCTTACACTTGAATTACTAAAATCAAGCCAACAATTTAAAATACATCGGACGTGCTAAAATGGGCTAAATAATGTTCTATAGATTCCAGTTCTATCATATGTCTAACAATGTTTTACTGTTATTTATTGCTCACGTTTATATCATTCCACAATCCAACAGGACTCTTGGTGATTTTACAGGAATATATGAACAATTTAAATATCCACAGTCCATTTAACAATCCTTAATAAAACGCAAAGAAATGGGCATCTTTGGAAGGATGTTTTTAACTGCTTCTAGGGGGCAGCTAAATCTGGAGTTGATGTAAAATGTACGAAGACGCTATTCCAGAGTGGTGGTGCTGCTATAGAAAAGCAGTACTTCCAAATTTCCCAAAAGCAAATTCTCTGCCCTTCCTGAAACAGGAGCCACCAGCTACTTTCTCCCACAAAACCAAATTGATCAGGGCCAGTTCCAGTGGGCAAATGGTCATGAAGGTAACCTGGGCCAAGCAGCAAAAGGTTTTATAAGTTAAAGACGGCTTTTAAAATCCTCCAGGAGTCCAGAGGGAGGCAATCCATAGTAAGTATGGGATATCTGCTCCCGCCAGCACGTATGGAATAATATGGTGTGATTCTGGGTGGTCTTTAAAGGCAGCCCCATGGGAAATGCATTGCAACAATCCAGTAATAATCTAGTAGCGTTACATCCATGAATTTATAGTACTCTCTACAAACCTCAACTGATTAATATAAATCCACAGGTAGACCTTGGCTTAAGATCACAGTTGGGACCAGAATTTCCATTGCTAAGCAAGGTGAGTGAGTCATGCCTGATTTTGTAACCCTTTTTTGCCATGTTTATTAAGAATCACAGTAATTATAAAATGAACCAATGCGGTCATTAAATGAATTAAATGCAGTCATTAAATGAATTCAACTCCCCCTGCAGCCATATTTTCTGATGGATCTCAGGCCTGTCACACTTTCTATTCTATTATGCATTTTCTATTGTGGGAAAATGGGAGGGGGAATTGTACGGAGTTAGCGATATGTAGCCATAACAAAATTCTTTCTAGAAAGCCAAGGTCATCCTTTGTCTTTGCACCTCTGCACCTGATTAGAACTGGATTGGTGGAAGCTGACAGCATGGCAGCGGAAGATTGGACCATGTGACGGACTTGTGGGTGTGGGGGCAAGATCTTGAACTTTCAACTGGCTGGGAAGCCTTCAGATTCGGGTTTTCCCAGATGTACCAACCTGATTCTCTTAATAAATGAGAACTTTGAGCAGTACTTTGCCTTGGACTCTGATTTACTTTTGGATGCTGTTTGGAACCCTGACACCCCCATCGACTGCTTGTTTGAAGCTGGCTGAGAAGGTTGCAAATGGTAATCATATGACCCTGGAATGCTGCCACTGTTGCCAGCTGCCAAGCAGCTGAATTTAATCACATGATCATGCGGGTGTTGCAATAGTCTATGACTTTGTAAGTAACTTTTCAGTGTAATGTGCGGTTTCATGGTTCAGCCAGAAGAGAGCACTGTTTTTCAACACATTTCCCACATCACTCATTCTGCAGACTTGGAATTATCTGAAAGGACGTCCTGCAGAACAGTATTAATATAGTTCTTCATTCTATGTCCAGCACATGGAAATATAAATCGGATTCCTAATAGCACAAGGAGTCTGAAAGTGCAACTAGTTTCCCTGTGGGGTAATGGGTTACTTTTCATTGAGAATATTCAATACAAGCTGGGCAGCCATCTGGCTTTAATTTGGATTCCAGCAATGGGCGAGGACTTTGATTGAATAGCCTAGAAATGGTTCCTTCCAGTGATGTAACTGCATGAATTCCTAGCCAGTAAGGCCAATAGCTGGAAAACAGGAGAAACAGTCCCAACGCAGTTGGAGAGCACAATGCGGGAAAGGATGGAATAACAATGTTAAATAAGTCCTTAAGGCAACTCAGTCAAACTGAAGCGAATCATTATTTTCCCAGCTGCAATCTTTTTAACAGAGTTGGAAGGGAACCTTGGAGATCTTCTAGTCCAACCCTCTACTCAAGCAGGAGACTTAGTCTATACCATTTCAGGCAAATGGTTGTCCAATCTCTTCTTGAAAACCTCCTGTGATAGACCACCCACAACTTCTGAAGCCAAGCTGTATCATTACTAATTGATCTGACTGTCAGAAAATTCCTCATTTCTATGTTGGTTCTCTCTTTGATTAGTTTCCATCCATTGCCTCTTGTTCTGCCTTCAGGAGCTTTGGAGAATAGGTTGACTCCCTCTTTTTTGTGGCAGCCCTTAGATATCGGAACACTGCTATCATGTCACCCCTGGTCCTTCTCTTTGTTAGACTAGATATACCCAGTTCCTGCAATTGTTCTTCATGTGTTTCAGCCTTCAGCCCCCTACTCTTCTTTGTTGCTCTTCTCTGTACTCTTTCAACACAGTTTCAGTGTCTTTTTTTATACTGTAGCAAAACTGGACACAAGATTCCAAGGGTTGGTCTTGTCGGCAAAAAGGAGATGCTATAATAATGCCAATCTCTCTTTACCGAGCTGCTGGATAGATTCTTGGAGGAATACATATTATTTGTTTTAAGACTGGGAAAGGAATTTTGATTGCTTGAAAGTGTGACTCATAGCTGTTTTTGCAAAATAAGATGTGTCATCAATTCATTCTGGAGTTGTGGTCTATGACAGAGCCACGTGATTCCAACAGATAGGGTACTCACATGAGCAGATTGCACTAACAATAAGCTTTTCTGGCTAGTTGCTGTCCTTTGGAGCATCCTTGTGATTCTGATGCATGTAGAAAGGGGGAGGGGGTTACATCACATGTTTGCTACCTTCCACCCCATTGAATGCCACTGAGCAGCTCTTGTGTCAGAAAGAGGTGCCTGACTTAAGCCAGGACTAAAAACTCATGACAAGATGAGAACTGAAGCTCAATAGGTGGAATGAGAAGAAGAAGCATGTACCCAAGTCTTGCCCAGTATATGACTGCTGAAAAGTAAGTAATCTTGAATTTTTGTTCCCAGACATATTAATGAACAAGCACCAGGGGTGGGTTTCTCGCCCCGTTCCAACCGGTTCGGTTGGAACAGGGCCGGCGGTGTCCTCGTGCATGCGCGCAGCGCACGCATGCGTACTAGCGTCTGTGTGATGCTCCAGCTGCTCCTGGAGGATGGCGCAGGCGCTGTATGCATCCTGCGCATGCGTGGAAGCGTAGAACTCGTCAAAACCGGGTAAGGAACGCGGGCGGGCAGGTGCGTCCTTCGCCGTTCCCGGAAGTTACTTACTTCCGGTTTCGCCGACCAACCGGTTCGCGGGGACCGTCGCGAACCGGTTGAAACCCACCCCTGACAAGCACACATTTTAAATAACTAAGAGCAGCCCTGAATGGAAGAATGGTTTTGAATGAAGAAATTATGCCTCTTAAAGCAGAAATGGGTTTACTGGGTCCCAGTTCATTTGCTCAAAAACCCAAAAATTCAATCAGTACACAAATGACAGCTATGTGATTCCCCCAAATAAAGTTCATCCCAAATCAGTTGGATTTGAAGAGCACATGGCAGTCATGGCTAGGAGGGCCTTTGCACACTTTTGTGTTGTATGCATCCATTCCTAGATCAAGTGGATCTACTCAGAGTCATTCACATTCCTACTCACTTCCCGGATGGACTACTGCAATGTACGGTAATCTACATGGGGTTATCCTTGAAGAGCATTTGAAAGCTTCAACTGGTGCATAATGCAGTAACACAGACAGTTCCCGTATGTGTTTCTAGTGGAATTGCATTGGTTACCAGTTTGTTTCTGGGTCCACTTTAAAGTGTTGTTTTGACTTTTAATGTCTGTAGCTGCCCAGAGTTGTTTGCTGAAATAGGGAGCTATAGAAATCGAATGAATGAATGAATGAATGAATGAATGAATGAATGAATGAATGAATGAATGAATGAATGAATGACCAACCTGGCATGGCATGGGACTAGGTTATTTGAAGGACCTATCTCTCTGATTACATCTACTCAACGTAACAGATCCAGCAGAGAGGACATCTGTGGATCCCATTGCCTAGGGAATTATACGGTGAGCTCTAGGTGAAGAATCTGTTTTGGTGTCCTCTTTATGGAGCATGCTCCCCTTTGAAGCGAGGCTGGCTTCATCACTTTTGACTTTCTTTTTTTGTGTAAATATGTTTTATTTTCATTTCATTTCGTACAGTCACATATATACTGTGCATAACCGGGGCATATAACATTGAACAATAAACACAGCCCTCCCTCTTGTCAACAATACCCCACAAAATACAAACCCAATATACCACTTCGACCCACCATACACCCTTTCTTTCGCCCCCCTCCAACTTTCGTTCTTCCCTCCAACATTCCCCTCTACCCTACTTCCCCTCCCCCTCTATCACTCCTCTCTCCCAATACACTCCCTCCCTTCCTTCCCCTCCTCCCTCCAATCCTCTCTCTCACCCTCTCTAACCCTCTTTCTTCTTTCCCTCTACTCCTCCCTTCGGTGTATTTCTACTATCTATCAATATATTCAGCTTGTCCTATTTTTACACTAGAATTAAAGAGCAACAGTATACAAGTGCAATCATGTTACTTTAAAATCTAACACATACTATATTTCCCCCCTCCCCGCCTCCCCCCTAAGACCCCACCTCCCTTCCCCCCCACCCGACTTCCCAGAGCCCGTACACGGTATAGCTTTTTAACAAACACAGTCTAAAATATATTAAAACAAAGGAGATTAAAGAAAAAAAAAAAGAAAGTCAATAAGATCTCTACGTTGAACTCAGCTTCTTGCTGTTACCCAAACTTTAAGCAGTTTAACTTATTCCTAATCTTAAGCATAAACTATCTGGAATTTCTTAGTCCCATATTTGTTTTGTGTATAGTCAATCCATTTTTTCCAGTCTCGTTTATATCTCTCATTTGAGTGGTCTTTAAGATATGCTGATATTTTAGCCATCTCGGCTAGGTTTGTAACTTTCAATGTCCATTCTTGAGTTGTAGGCAAGTCTTCCTTCTTCCAGTATTGCGCCACCAACAGTCTTGCTGCCGTTATTAGGTGCAGAACCAAGTTGGTCTCTACCGCTGTAAAGTCAGTACATATACCTAGTAAAAATAACTGGGGAGTGAATTTTATCCTTCTTTTGAAGATATTTTGCATGATCCACCACATTTTTATCCAAAATGCCTTAACCTTTCGACAAGTCCACCATATATGAAAATATGTAGCATCGAGAGAACCACATGTCCAACATTTAGGCTGTACATTCGGATACATAGAAGCCAGATTTTTATGATCTAAATGCCATCTATAAAACATCTTATAAAAATTTTCTCTCAAATTTTGTGCTTGTGAAAATTTCACATTTCTTACCCATATTCTTTCCCACGTGTCCAGCATTATTGGTTCTTCAATATTCTGAGCCCACTTTATCATACAGTCTTTAACCAATTCCGTTTCCGAATCCATCTGTATTAGTACATTATATATCCTCTTTATATGCATTAAGCTTTGATCTCTTATTTGTTTAAACAAATTATCCTCAACTTTGACAAAACCAGTTTTTTGGTCTATTTTCCACCTGGCCTGTAATTGGCCATACTGAAACCATGTTTGAACTACCTTCTCCTCTTTTAGTACCTCTAAAGACTTTAATTGTAGAACCCCCCCTTTCTGAAGTGAGAAGTTGTCTGTAAGTGGTTCTATCGTGTTTTTGTTCTATATTCATATTTTCAATTGCATGTCTAGGAATTGCCCACATGGGTAACTTATCATTTAGTTTATGTTGATATTTTTTCCAGACCCGCAATAAAGCATTTCTTAAAATATGAGTTTTAAAGTTCTTATCCAATTTTTTGTTGCATAACAAGTAAGCATGCCAACCATATACCAGATCATGTCTCTCGATATTCAATATTCTATCATTAGTTGAATGGGTCCAATCACTAATTGCGGATAGGGCCACTGCCTCATAATATAATTTTAGATTAGGTAATTTCATGCCTCCTCTCTCGCGTACATCTTGCATTATTTTCATAGCAATAGCAGTTAGACTTATATACCGCTTCATAGGGCTTTCAGCCCTCTCTAAGCGGTTTACAGAGTCAGCATATTGCCCCCAACAACAATCCGGGTCCTCATTTTACCCACCTCGGAAGGCTGAGTCAACCTTGAGCCGGTGAGATTTGAACAGCCAAACTGCAGAACTGCAGTCAGCTGAAGTAGCCTGCAGTGCTGCATTTAACCACTGCGCCACCTTGGCTCTTTCATCTTTACCCTCGGCTTCTTTCCAGTCCATACAAATTTATTGATACTCTTCTGCCATTCTAAAAGATTCGCATCTTTTTTAAGTATAGGTAGCATTTGAAAAAGAAATAAAAATTTTGGTAAAAGGTTCATTTTCACTGCCGCTATCCTCCCCAGCAGAGATAAGTACAATTTCTCCCATTTTTCCATCTCTATCTGTATACTCCGCCAAAGTGGTTCATAATTATGCTATCACTTTTGACTTTCTGAAGATCCATCAAAACCTGGTTTTGCCATCATGTCTGCGGAGCCTATAGGTTTTGTGAATTATTAATATGATTATTAATATCTCTTCATCTAATATATTTTTAGTTTAATTTTGATAGCTTTTAATGTTTTAATAATAATTGTTTAGCATTAACTATTTTAGCTTTGTTCTACTCTGCACAGAGTCACTTGTTGTAAGGTGTATGGTTATATAAATTTAAGAAATATACCCTATTTCTCTGAATAGCACAGTATTCCCTTTGAGAGAATAATCCTTCTCAATAGTATTTTATATACGTAATACTATGATTGAAGACAATGATAAATCAGGAAGTAGAGAGATGCTAACCTTTCTCCCTAAGAAATTGTATTTCTGCACCTTCAGCATAGTGTGTCTTG
Organism: Thamnophis sirtalis; assembly: GCF_051295495.1. NCBI lineage: Eukaryota > Metazoa > Chordata > Lepidosauria > Squamata > Natricidae > Thamnophis > Thamnophis sirtalis. The sequence goes on along the minus strand of NW_028261381.1, from coordinate 153,409,212 downwards.
TAAGACATACTGTACCAACACTGACTTCTGCTTAATGCTTCCTTTTCATGCAAGATGTTGCCAACCTAATAAGACGCATAAACATGCACAAAAAGGCAAAGGGAGCACCTCCCAGTATATGGTTGGCTGACATGATCATACATCTGTTTCTTCTGGAGTCTGTTCTCTGTGAGATGACATATAATTGCAAATGAGGTCATCTTTATTGATATCAGTTTTAGCCCCTGAAATCAATAGACTCACAAATGTTCCGTTAAGGCTGAATCTGCCAACAAGTTAATATTCCACCAAGAGGGATGACAAAAAAAAGGATGGAGAAAGGATCAAGGAAGTCAAGATAGTGGCTGCAGTTGTGTGATCAAAGTCCCACAAAATAAGATTAAATTGTCGCGGCCACTATTGGTTTTTTTCATAACTCCCTCATTGGTGCCCCAATGACAATGTCCAGATTTACACAAACTGTAATCTTTAAGCTATGGTTTACAAACCACATTGGCATGTCCCAAAGGTGCTTTTTTCAAGCGGCAACTAGGCTTTTTCTTTGAAGACATTTCGCTTCTCATCCAAGAAGCTTCTTCAGCTCAGAGAAGTGAAACGTTTTCAAAGAAAAACCAGAAAGTCCAGTTGCCTCTTAAAAAAAGCATCTTTGGGACAACCATGCCCTGGATGACTGAGAATCTCCATAGACACATTGGCTTGTAAACTTATCACATTAAGCCACGAAGCAGCGTGTTCAGTTTGGTTTGGGCCACAGTGTCTTTTGTCTCCTGTCTCCATCAAAATATTACCAGAGTACCAGCTATGTTAATAAATGGACTTCCCCATCTCCCTTTCTTGCTGCTGTGGCAACATCATAGAAATAGAAAACAAGTGATGAATAATTCTTATGCAGGTCTCCATAGCAATAGACCCACCCTTCCACTTGTTTTTCACAAGACGAATGTTTAATCTAATCGCAATAGCCAGAACCTTGGGTTTATAACTGGGAGAGCATGCCTCCCTGTGGCTGCCACACATTGGATGTGATTGATAAGAGTTATACTTGCTTTTGGTTCATATTGCTACATGGGAAGGAAGTCTGGGGAGACATTTTTGCAGCTGTGGCCTGGTTCACTAACTCAATAAATGGAACATAGTTCCTTTTGTTGTGTCAACAGCCAATTGTAGTTTATATTTAATATACCATGGTTCATTAAGTCATGTCTTATGCAACGTAGGAGCTTAATTTCATATAAGAGAGATGTATTAACAGAATAACAAAATAATAGAGTTGGAAGGGGCCTTCAAGTCTAACCCCCTGCTAAGGCAGGAAACCCCACATTAGGAGTGTCACACTCAAATCACCATGGTGGGCATCACGTGATGTATTGGGACATTTTCTCCCTAAACCAGGCATGGCCAGTGTGTGACAAATCTGGCCCACAGGCTGGGAGTTTGATAGCCCTGCCCTACCCCGTTTCAGACAAATGGCTATCCAACATCTTCTTAAAGACTTCCAGTGTTGGAGCATTCCCAACTTCTGGAGGCAAGTTGTTCCACTGATTAATTGTTCTAACTGTCAGGAAATTTCTCCTTAGTTCTAGGTTGCTTCTCTCCTTGATTAATTTCCACCCATTGCTTCTTGTTCTACCCTCAGGTGCTTTGGAAAATAGCTTGACTCTCTCTTCTTTGGGGCAGCCCCTGAGATATTGGAAAACTACTATCATGTCTCCCCTTCTTTTCATTAAACTAGACACACCCAATTCCAGCAACCATTATTTTCCAACAGTGGCAATTTCCAAGGGCGTAGACTTCAGTCCCCAGAATTCCACAACCAGCATGGCTGTTGAAGAGAATTCTATGAGCTGAAGGCCACACTAGAAGTTGCCAAGATTATAGAAAAGTATTAAAATACAAGTATACAAATAAAAAAATGGTACAAGTGGATTTATTATTGGGAAGTAAAATGTTACAGAGAAAATTATTTGTACATAAATATAAAGTTGGCATCACTGAAATGCCACCCCGAGAATCCAACAGAAAGGAGGGAAGATGAGGAGGGAAAGAAAGAAAGGGCAAAGCAGAGGAAGCAAGGGAGGAGAAGTAAGAGTAGGAGGGAGGGAAAGAAGGAGAAGAAGAGAGGAGTGGGGGAAAGAGAGGGGAAGAAGAAAAGAGGAAGGAGCGGAGGAAAGAAGAAAGCAGAGAAGGGGGGTTGAGAAGATGGAAGGAGCAGGGTTGTTGCAAAATAAGATGGAGGTATCCATCTGTGTTTTCTATATTTGTAAGAAGATAGTGATAAATGTTAGTAGTTAATAGATAAAAGTTAATCGTACTTATGAGAATGTATATTTGTGAATGTATTTGAAAGGAAAAAATAAAAAAACTTTATTTTTTAAAAAAGAAGTGGCCAAGGTTGAAAGACATGGGGTAAAACTCTTTCAATCTTGGTGTAGAAATCAATGAATAAAACTATTCTACAGCTAAAGAAAATGTTGTTTTCTGGGTTTCCACTTCCCACATGCTTCATGAAAAACTGGAACTGACAGTATGTAACAGAGAGAGAGAGAAAGGGAGGAAGAGAGGGAGGGAGGAAGAGGGAGAGATCAAAAAAACTGTTGAGTTTTGAAAGTGCTTTGTGGCTGACATCTTCTTTGTAACTATTCTCCACCCTGGCTTTCATGACAATAAGGCTGTGATTGCCTAATCTGATTACTCTGTGTCTAAAAATATCAGTGTGTTGTGCAATCTCAAACTCTGGTCCACTTTTATAAGCTGTGATTTTTAAAAAAATGGGTAGTGTCTTGTGTAAACACAGCTCATCTATGAATGATAAGGACTTAATCAACTGGACTGCTTCCGCCCTATGGAATAAGAATATCTGAGTGAAACCACACTTGTTAGATTCCTGCTTTCTTAACAACTGTTTAAGAAAGTTTTTTTTATTCTTTTTGACGTAACCAGCCTAATATTCTCTCACCTGATTCTTAAAGAGGGAAGCTTTTCCAGAAAGTCCATTTGCAGGCCAATAAAAATCCCCTGATAATGTCTTGGGGAGACAGGCTATCACCGATGCCATCATGGAAGATGCTCCCTCTGTTTGCAGGACTGCAAATGGTCAGTGCTGCTTCATGAGGTCATTAGGACTGCTCAGAAAGGAGGTCTGAGCCTTTACCTTCCCCTCTACGTCTTATTCGATCTCCAAATTTCATAACTTTAGGGATAGAGGAAGAACCTGCATTGATTAGGAATGGCATCCATATCTCAAGACACTACCCACGTATCTCTTTTCTTGGAGATCCAGCAGTTATGGTTGTGTGGCTCTTCCGCACAAACACAACTCCCAAGCCCAATTTATCTTCACAACTCTGCCAAGTGGCACTGATAGAATATTGGTAGCTTAGGGTTGAACTGTCCCAGGTGGTGGCTTCTGTTACTCGAGGCACTGATGATGTTACCTACAGTGGTAATGAAACGTCTGCAAGAAACCCACCAAGCTCAGAGAGCATCAAGCACCTCCGTGAAATGGGTGTGATGTGAATGTACGAGCGGGGGAGCCGGCCGTGGCAAGTCAGGCTGCCGCTGGAGCGGAAAGGACGGGGCGGTCCGGGGACGGGCCCACGCGTATTTGAGCTGCTCCGACGTCCCGCCCAGCTTGAGTCGTTCTCTGCCGCTCCGACGAAGTCAGCCCAGGGGTCTCCAGCAGGATCAGGCCGGTAAGTCGCGGCGGGAAGCCCAGGACGGGCCAACTTTGGGCAGGCGGGGTGGGTAGGTGGGAGAACCTTCTTCCTTCACAATTGCGCAATTGGAAGGAAGGAAGGAAGGAGTTGCGCTTCGCCCTGCAACATTTTCTTTCGGCGGAAAAAAAAAAGGGGGAGCCCGCACTTGTGGAGAAAACCGCTAGGAGGGAAGAGCTGCCTATATCCGGATGGGAGGCGGTCGTCCCACTTTCCGGGAAGCCGAGTGGAAAAGTTGGCCGGACTTCTCTTCTTTCCCGCCCCGCCCAAAGCAGCAATTTGGGTGAGGGGGTGGATTCCCCAGATGGAGCCTCCATAGAGCCGCCAGCCAGGGCGGGTCGGAAAGGAGAAGCCCCTCGAAGGGTCGAGCGGGTGACTCGGGAGCTTCTCCCTTGAGATAACACAGACGCATGAATACAGGTAGTCTCGATCTACAACAGTTTGTTTAGTGACCGTTGTTACAACGGTCCTGGAAAAAAGCGTCTTATGACTGTTTTTCACCCTTACGACCGCTGCAGCATCCCCATTGGTCACCATGATCCAAATCCAGACCCTTGGCAGCTGACTCAGGATCGTCCCCAGGATCATGTGATCCCCCTTTTTGTGACCTTCTGACAAGTAAAATCAATAGGGAAGCCAGATTTCGTTTAACAACCATGTTACTGACTTAACAGCTGCTGGGATTCTCTTCATAAGGGTGGCAAGGTCGTAAAATGAGGCAAAACTCACTTAACAAGTATTTCGCTTAGCAACAGAAACGTTCGGCTCACTTGTGGCCGTAAGTCGAGGACTACCTGTATCTGTTAATGATCAATAGTAATCATGGTAATAATTCAGAATTCTTGGCACCACCGACAGTACATAGCTGACTGACTAAGGTTGTGGCAAACTTTACTGAGGGAGGCAAACTGTTTGTAGCTAAACCCAGCACAGCCTACCATTAAAGAGACCCCATCCCTCACCCCAGCCAAATGCAGGTATCTTCACAGGACCTTCACACATTAGGCAGGCTTCATATGGGAGAAGTGGTGTAGGGTTTCCTGCCTGAGCAGGAAGGTCCCTTCCAACTCTGTTATTCTATTTTATTCTAAGTCAGACCTTTAAACATCCTAATCCTCAGCCATTTGAGATATTCCTTTTTTTCAGTTTTGATAGCGAGGGTGATTGAATAGTCACAGAATCCTACAATTGGAAAGGACCTCAGAGGCCATCCAATCCAACCCCCTTCACACTGCAGGGTTTACTTTCCTATCCCTGATAGATGAGTATCCAGGATGTTTGAAAAACTCTGGTGAAAAGGGGGGGGGGAATCTGCCATATCGTAACCTATGCTACTCAAATAGGTAGAATTTCTGTCAAGGATTTCTTCCTGATTTCTAATCTGTTCCAAAGCCTGGAATGCTGTACCTGACTCCATTGTTACATCCTCTAACCCCCACAGCTTCAACCTTAAACTGTCTACCGTGGACCTCACCCCATTCCTAAGAGGTCCGAAAAGGGAGCGTGCATAAGCGCACCTGTCCTACTGTCCCCATTTATTTGTACTCATTTCCTTTGTTCATGTCCATGTTTATACTTATACCTGTTATCTTGTACATGTTTGATCAACTAAATAAAATAAATAAATAACATCTTGACATCATGTTCCATTTCAGTGTTACAGTATTTATATAAATAGCATCCGGTAACTTGCAAAATTCCTACACTTAGCAATTTCCTGAAAGCAGCCACCTGTGTATAAGGTCAGGCCAGGAAAGGCTTAGATGCAGAATTTGCAAGTTGCCACCATCAGGCAGAAACAACAGGGAATAGTTTCAATCTCTACCTACTGGGCAGAAATCAAATGACAAAGGGAGCCTTTTCCCCAAGCTGTTTCAATAAGTTGGGGGGTAGCCCAAGACCAAAACAGTACTTCAGGTTCCCTATCCCCGAGTTTCAGTATAGGAAAGAAAACTGAAGTTGTGAGGGGAACCTTACCGCCGACTCTAATTTTGAGGAAGGCAGGTCAAGATTCTAGCAAATGGATGTTTTCCTGAGCTTTGTAATTTTCTTCCAGATGTATAGAATAGAATAGAATGGAATGGAATGGAATAGAATAGAATAGAATAGAATAGAATAGAATGGAATGGAATAGAATAACAAGAGTTGGAAGGGACCTTGGAGGTCTTCTAGTCCAACCCCCTGCTTAGACACGAAACCCTATATCATTTCAGACAAATGGTTATCCAACAGCTTCTTGTATTGCCCCCTTCCCCATGTGTTTGTTCGCCGCCCTGAGTCCCCCCAGGAATAGGGCGGCATACAAGTATAATAAATACAAATACAATACAAATTCTTAAAAACTTCCAGTGTTTGGGCATTCACCACTTCTGGAGGCAAGTTGTTCCACTGATTAATTGTTCTTACTGCCAGGAAATTTCTCCTCAGGTCTAAGTTGCTTCTCCCCTTTATTAGTTTCCACCCATTGCTTCTTGTTCTACCCTCAGGTACTTTGGAAAATAGTTTGACTCCCTCTTCTTTGTGGTAACCCTTGAGATTTTGGATCACTGCTATCATGTCAACCCTAGTCCTTCTTTTCATTAAACTGGACATGCCCAGTTCCTGCAACTGTTCCTCATATGTTTTAGCCTCCAGTCCCCTAATCATCTTTGTTGCTCTTCTCTGCACTCTTTCTAGAGTGTCCACATCTTTTTCATATCATGGCAACCAAAAACTGAATGCAGTATTCCAAGTGTGGCCTTACCAAGGCATTATAAAGTGGTGTTAACTTAATACCTAGTTTCTTTACCTAAACTAGATAACTTTACCAGTACTAATGATGTTGAGTAATGAAATGTCTGCAAGTAAACAACCAAGCTCAGAAAGCATCAAGGAACCCCTCATTTCAACCCTGAGCTACAGATATTCTCCTTTATTGCTTCTGTTTCCATGGCCGGGCTGGACTTCATTGGAAAAGAAAGGACTTTTGCTCACAGTCAGGTATTATGTCCCATGGCAAATACCGCCATGTGCTACTTGATCGCTGTTCTCCTATGACACACTTACCCTGGTCAGTAGGAGGAGGGTGAAGGTGATACAGCAACACCACGAAAGAGTCAGCCAACTGAATCGGAATTAGATTTAGCTCAGAATAAATTCAGCCACCCATAGGATTACTGTATTTTTCGGAGTCTACGACGTACCTTCCCCACCCCTAAAAGAGCGTGGAAATATTGGTATGTCTTATACACCGAATACAGCCATTTTTGGCCTCCTCAAGCCCTTCCCTCGAACCCCATTTTCACAAAAATGGAGGCATTTTTGCCTTCCCCAGCCCACAGCAGCAATCTGCAGGCTTCAGCAGGGCTGGGGGAAGGCAAAAATGCCCCCATTTTTTGCCTGTTTTTCACAAAAATGGAGGCGCTTTTGCCTTCCCCCAGCCCTGCTGAAGCCCACAAAGAGTTCCTGGGGGGCTGAGTGAAGACAAAAACTTTTTTTCTTACTTACCTCTTCGGCATCTTGGTGCATCTTATACACCGGTGCGTCTTGTAGTCCGAAAAATACAATAACTAATGTTACAGTCAGTTGTGTTGTATAAGCAGCTGAGGAGATAGGAGAAAGTAAGATTTTCCATCATATAACTCAATGCGGAGATCTGGCAGTGGAGAACACGCCTGCGGACATTGTATACAGTGTCCACATTGTAAACTACCGCTTCATTGGTTGTCCAAAGAAGAAGGAGCTAGTGATGGAAGGAAGTGTGCCAGATATCGGAGCAAATGGGTGAAGACATGGTAATTCTAAAATGCTAGTTAGTGTGATTATGTGCCGCTAGAACCACTAGGAAGGGGATTTGATTGAGATAATGGCTGACTGGTCTAAGGATGATGTCGGATCGGACAACCGTTTTGTGACTTGGTTTAACCAGATTAAATGTGTTGCCACTGAATAGGTAACAACATGGTAGATTTCAAAAATCCCCATCTGCTAAAGATCAGCATTGATATAACCACTTGATGAATTACAGGTGCTTTAAGGCAGGGGTCTCCAACCTTGGCAACTTTAAGCCTGGGAGACTTCAACTCCCAGAATTCCCCAGGCTGCTGGCTGGGGAATTCTGGGAGTTGAAGTCCCCCAGGCTTAAAGTTGCCAAGGTTGGAGACCCCTGCTTTAAGTTATCATTTTTCAGTTGATGGCATGAGTTGCCCAAAGGGGATTCAGAAGCAGTTTAGGTGGGATACGGGTCGAGCCTTAATGAAGTATTTAAAAGTTACTATAAATGAATATTTGGATAATAAAATAACAATAAACCCATCGCATCCTTTTTCTTGAAAGGAGTGGGCTTATTTTTGCTATTTTGAGGCAAAACCCCCATTGTTTTCTCGGCCTTCGGTTTCTTGAGACCATCATTGCTTTATCAAAGGCTGAGAAAACAATGGGGGAGGGGCAAATGAATCGAAACTCCGCCCTTTTTAATTTATGTCACAATGAGCATAAAAAGGGCTTCATTTAATGCAGTAATAGCTGCCACCTCGGTCCTCCCTGCTGATGACCCTGAAGGCGGCTTTGTGCAATCTTGTCCTTAAAAGAGCAATTTGTGAGACAAATTAAATCCTCTCGATTGAGGCATGCCGAGAATACATTTCAATGGAACCGAATCCCACAATGTTTATTTTTTCAAGATCTTCCAACCTGTTTGATTCTACACTGGCACTCTCGGATAGAGGCATCCAAGCCTGTTAAACTAGTTTGGAACATGTTTGAGGACCAGGAACTTCTATCGCAATTGATTTGGCTCAGTTGCTTGGAATGCTTGATACGTAGCTGCCGCCTCACAATTTAAACATTTTTATTTCTTCTGTCACTGACATTTGCTCAGAAACAGTAGGATTCTCTTAATTCTCAAATCAGAAGGGGGATTAAATGACCGGGATTCATCGAGGCTATGTGAAGCACTTCAGGGCCACATTTTGAGACAGACAAAGAAATGGATATCCTTTCATAGTTTTTTCTAGAATTATATTGATGTGCTTACTTCTAAGGTTAGTGAATCATCAATCAGTTGTCTGAGAGAGATACAGTGACTACTGTTTGCTTGTGATTTAGGCTGTTTGTTGAAGGCTCTAGTCCCGTGATGGCAAACTTATGGCATGTGTGCCACAGGTAGCATGCAGAGCCCTCTCTGTGGGCAGGCCAGCTGTTGCCCCAGCACCACTGCACACGTGTGTGAGCCTCCATCTGGGCTTTGGGTCTCTGCTGCGTATGTGCAGGGGGTAGGTACTGGGGGTGCTCACATTGCATTTTGGGGGTTCGTGTGTGTGCATGCTCCCCCACGTGCCCCATTTTGGGCCTGGAAGTCTTCTTGCATCAACCTGGAAGCCAAAACGGGTTGCCAGGGGGGCAGGGCGCATGCACAAGGGATGCACGTGCATGCACAGGGTGGGGCACATGCAGGGGGCAGGACGCATGGACGGGGTGTGCTTGCATTGCATTTTGGGGTTTTGCTGGGCACTTGGCAGCAAAAAGGTTAGCCATCACTGCTCTAGTCCTTTTCTTGTTATCTAATTTTTAAACCAACCCAGCACACTAGAATGCTACAATCAGGGTATATATGTGCTAAATTTTATTAAATGGTTTTGAACACAATGAAAAGCATAAGAGAAAATAAAGATAATAAAGAATAGCAAATAGTTGAGAAAGGGAATAGAAAAAGGAAAGGAAAGATATACCGAATGCTAAATGATATTGGCATTTAATATTTTGAATTTGAATTTGAATTTGAATTTCCTTTATTTGTATGCTGCCCTTTTCCCTGGGGGGACTCAGGGCGGCTCACAATTAAAAAAGGGAGGGGGGGAAAGACAAACAGTATTCCAATATGGAAACAATACAACATATTAAAAGAGAGCACAACAGTCACACAATTCGGGTGGGGTTGGAATCTTAACCCCAGGCCAGCCGGGACAGCCAGATCTTCAAAGCGGCGCGGAAGGATTGGAGGGTGGTGAGGGTTCGAATCTCCACGGGGAGTTCGTTCCAGAGGGTCGGAGCAGCCACCGAGAAGGCTCTCCTCCGGGTAGTTGCCAGTTTGCACTGGCTAGTAGATGGAATTCGGAGGAGGCCTAATCAATGCGATCGTATCGGTCTAGTGGAGGTAATTGGCAGTAGGCGGTCTCTCAAATACCCAGGCCCACTACCATGAAGGGCTTTATAGGTGATAAGTAGCACCTTGAAGCGCACCCGGAGATCGACAGGCAGCCAGTGCAGCTCGCGGAGGATAGGTGTAACGTGGGTGAAGCGAGGTGCACCCACAATCGCTCGCGCGGCCGCATTCTGGACTAGCTGAAGTCGCCGAATGCTCTTCAAGGGCAGCCCCATGTAGAGCACATTTTGCTTTTATCCCATCCCGAGCAACCTTCCCAAACAGTTGTCATCCTTCAGATTAGTTGGGATTACAACTCCTAGAATTTTTGACCATTTGATGGGGATTTGTGAGCCTAACTTGAATGGAATGTGCCAGTTGGGAAGTTTTTCTAAATGAGAAGAGGAACAAATAGAGAGGCTGGTTTCACACATTGCATTAAACCATATTATGATTCCTTTGGTTTCTGTTTAAGGAGGTGTATGAATCAGCCCGGTGTTTCCATACAGAAAGTTAAGTGAATGTGTGATGTATGATCCTAGTTGGAGACCGATTGAGAATCAAAATTTGCAGCAATGAAATAAAAGAAAAAAACACATTGGAACAAAAATTGTTTTGCAAACCTTGTGGTACATAGACTGGACTTTAGTCTCAGCATAGATGTCCGGTGGGACCAAAATAAACACTAGCAGTTTTTGAAAGGACATAAACTAATCAGCACATATCTGAAAGATTTTTGCTTCTTTCCCTTCCTCTTGGCATCCAGCTTAAAGGAATGTGCAAAAAACCTCAGCAGATTTACAATAACAATAAAATCCAGATACCACAATAAATCTTGGTTTCACTAAATGCTAGAATGCCAAAGGGAATAAAGAGGTTTGCTTCTGTTAAGGAATAGGTCATGGTAGGGATGGACTCAGAGAAAGATTTCCTGTGAGGGTGTGTTGCAAGCGGGTTATTTTCCAATACATACATACATACATACATACATACATACATACATACATACATACATACATACATACATATGTTGTATTTGTCCTGATAAATAAATAAAGGGAGACTAGTATAGATCTAGTTCAAGCTATTTAGCTCTCATCAGCTAGCCATACCCTTACTGGGATTAGAACCTGTGCTGTATTGCATCTTAGGCAGATGTGTTAACCACTAAGCCACAAGGTCCTTCTCCTTATCAGCTGAGCCAGGGAAATAGGTATGTATTTAGAGTCACAACCCCTGGTATGCCCAAATATGGGAGGAAGTTTACTGCTTCCATTCTCTGTCTATCGGCTAGTAGATTACTGGTAGATTTTAAAATTCACTCACTCATTCAGTCCTTCCATACCAATTAAATCCTCTTTTTCATTGGCCAAATGACAATGGGGCATTGGATTAGTCAATGACAGGGGTGTCAAACTCAAGTTGTCATGGCAGCGTCATGGGAATTGGGTATTCGGAATTTCCCCCCCTTCATTAAACCGGGTGTGGGCCTGGCCAGCTCATGACACATCCAGCCTGCGGGCTGGGAGTTTGACAGCCCTGGTCTATGAGATGTCTTGTGGAATATAAAACAGGACTTCAGACTTTTGTCCCCTCCAACTCTCTTTTTATAGGTAGTGCTGAATTAGTATCTCCTTATAATCCTTCATCAATTTTTAGTGGTTTGTCATGGAGTAATCTGGATAGATATCAAGCTGCCCTTTGTTATGACCTTGATAGCATGGAATACAACTATATTATGTTCAAAAATTTCCTACACCTTCACATTTTGGCCTGGAACTTCTTGTAATGTCCTCCGTTTCAATTTATAGTACTTTCGCACAATCATTATTTTTACATTTCAGATATTTTTGTCAGCAAATATAACTTCTCATCCCTTTACTGTCTGGCCATGACCTCATTCTCTAAGTGTTAATTACTCAGGCAAACTAGCATTTGAAAAAGCAGTGTCAAATGGGTAGAAGGACAACAAGCAGAGTTGTGGGGTGTTTGCCTTTTGGCTCTGTGCAACTGGGAACATGTTTAAAAGTGTGCAGTGGCTTTTGCTGGAAGCAAACATGTAAACAGTAAATTGCTTGGGTCTTTATGGTGAGAAGCATTGCTTTCAAGCTGCAAAACATTTTTTAAAAAATAAATAAATGACAAGGACCATTTTTTGGCTGGCCATAAAGGACATCGTGAAACACATTTTCCATTCTTGTTCTAATGAGGATCATTTGGACTGGTACCTCTTCTGGAGTTGTTTGTAAGAACTGTGCCAAGGCAGCAATAGAGATCATGCCACACAACAAGGCATTTTTGAAACTAGTCAGCACAAGCTATAGGCTATTGTTAAGTGTGAGGTTGTTCGTTACGAAATAATTTCCTATGGCAGAAGGATAACAATCATTGCAGCATCCCCATGGTCACAGGATCAAAATTCAGATGCTTGGCAACTGACTCATATTTATGACGATTGCATGACGCAGGGTCATGTGATCACCTTTTCTGACCTTCTGACAAGCAAAGTCAATGGGGAAACCTGTTTCACTTAACAACAGTGTTACTAACTTAGCAAGTGCAGTGATTCACTTAACAACTGTGGCAAGGAAGGTCGTAAAATGGGATAAAATTCACTTAACAAATGTCTCAGCAACAGAAATTTTGAGCTGAATTGAGGTCATGAATCGAGGATTACCTGTGCTTGGCATTGATGCATTGTTTTACAGAGATCCTTCCTTCCCTCCTTCCTTCCTTCCTTCCTCCCTCCCTCCCTCCTTCCCTCCCTCCCAAAATAAAGCAGCAACCGGAATCTGATGTGCATTAGTGGAGGTGTTTACAGGCATAACTGAATCCAGAGAAGTCATAGAACATTCCAGTAAGAATGTTTGTTGTTAAGGCGCTGTTAGCTTCTTTGTTTTTATCTTTCCCAGGGGGACTGTGAGCTTCAACCTGTTTGTATGCCTTCTTGAATTAATTCAGGACAAGATTTATAACAGTGATACAATTTATATTATGTGATTGATAAAACTGCTTCCTTGTAATAGAGAGAGAGAGAGAAGAATTTTTGAATCGAAACGCTTGGTGTGGGAACTCATGACTCATATTTGCATTTACTTGACACAACACAAACAATGTCAGAGTATTTTCTAAAGAGGCTTCTATAGCAAATTCCCTGAAAACACAAAGTTTGCTTATGTGCACATGTGCTTTTGAAGCTTTCTGCGGTATCTGAGGTTTGTATACAGACGGGTGTCAGCCACCAGCTGATGGTTTGATCTCTCCCACAAACAATTCTGTTTCTGTTATAGAAAGCAAAGTATTTTAGGACAGTTTTCATTGTTCATTGCAAGATGAGTCAACACCATGCTTGTAAAAAGCAAACAGTATTGGCAATTCATTTGGATTGCTCAATGGAAAGTTTTGACATTGGGCTGCTTTTGGAATCAGACTTCTTCAGAAATCTATTTTATTATTTTTTTAAAGTCCACCTCAAAACCTCCCCCGTTCTACTTTTCCTTCATTTATCCTTTGGCTTTCCTCAGTCTGAGGCCATTCATTTGGGGCGGAGGATTCTCTGTTTCACTCTGAAGAAATTCAGAGCAAGCAAAAGACACTTGAAAATCTTCCTTTTTCTGCATTAAAATTCGATCAGAGGTCCAGCCTAGTCTATCTGTAAAAGGGGAACTTACTATAGTTTTTGCTCCTCAAGGCTTATTATAGTTACCTCCCACACCCACCACCCAGACACAAAAAGAAGGAATGTAAAAAAAAACCCTCTGCCAAATTGTGCTTTTTAAATATGCGTCCTAATGTATTTTGTACATTGGGCTCATCTAATTGATGGAAACTCTGGTGGGCCACTTAAGAGCCACTTTGGTCTAGTGGTTAAGGCACTAGGCTAGAAACCAGGAGACTGTGAGTTCTAGTCCCACTTTAGGCTGGGTGACTTTGGGCCAGTCAATCTATTACAGCAAAATCCACCTCAGAGGAAAAATTGGAGGAGGAAGGGGTTATGTTTGCCACCTAGAATTATTTTTAAAAATGTAAAGCGGGATATAAATCAATCAAAATTAAAATCTTACTGCAGGACATATGAACCTTTTCAGATAGTTAAAATCCTTTTACAATTCTATACATCCTTGTGAACATTTAACAGGTTTTTGAATGGTTTTCAGAGTTTTGATTTTATTTGTTTGAAGTCCTGGAGCACCCTCTACTGACATCACAGGCTTGTTGTTACTTATCCCTTTTCTTCCCTCTATATAATAAGATGGAAATAACAATAATATCATAACTATATTCTGTGATCCATGAAAAATAATCCAAATATCAATAGTCAGGCAATACCTTTACTGAGACCATGTACAAGATTTGAGTTTTTCATCTCATCATCAGCCTGCGCTTAAATGGCCAAAACAGAGTAAGAAATGTGTGTCTAGGTACAACAGAAAACCACACATTCTTTTCTAGCAAGATAGACATTGGTTACATAGATTGTATTGCCTTAGTTTTTCCATTCCACAAAAGGCACTCAGATATATTCTCAGTTTCACATTTTTCTCTGTTTTACACTGAAGTTCTACCAAAATCTGGGTTGGATCCCGGAGTACCTTTAAAAAATCCTGAGCTCTGCTAATTGTCCTGTTGTCTTTCTTGTTTCAGGAAGATGTCTGAAGGATTTTCGGTAAGTCTGAAGAAAATGGTGCTTTTTAATTCCACATTTACTTTTCCTTTTGTTTTTAATTACTATTAAATTTATGCCCCACTTTTCAGTTTGTCTTCTAGACCCTCACTCCATTGTCATTTAAAGAAGGGGTATTAATAAATTGTCATGGATCATGGCATTTCTGGGAAAGCCAAGAATGTCAGAAATTCAGCAAAGATATTGCTACTGGCTGGGGAAAAGCGTAACAAATTCCTTATTTTCCTCACAGCTATCAGATGCCCTGTCAGGATCCAACAATCCTAATCCAAATATGCAAACGAATCCTTGGGGCAATCAGCCTGGTGGCTTCTCAGGTTATCCCGGAGCACCAGGAGCATTTCCTGGAGCACCAGGTGCATTTCCTGGAGCACCAGGTGCATTTCCTGGCGCCCCAGGCGCATATCCCGGCGCCCCAGGCGCATATCCCGGAGCACCAGGCACATATCCCGGAGCACCAGGCGCATATCCCGGAGCACCAGGCGCATTTCCCGGCGCCCCAGGAGCACTTCCCGGCACACCAGGAGCACTTCCCGGCGCCCCAGGCACATATCCCGGAGCACCAGGCACATGCCCAGGAGGAATAGCAGCACCTGGAGCATACTTTGGAGGCCCATCAGGGCCCGGCGCATTTTCAAACATACCAGGGTCCTCAGGAATGTATCCTGCTCCTGGGCAGCCCCCAAGTGACAGAGGAGCACAACCAACTGCACCACAGGGTGGACCTGGAGGATTTTCTGGTCCACTGGTGAGAAAAATATGTTTGTGTTTCTGATTTGTGCATGGCAAGGGGGTATCTGCATTTGTTTTTCAGTTCTTGATTAAACATTTTCTCTCTTTTAAACAAAGGAACAGCAACTCTTATTGGTAGGACCAAAATTAAACACTAAATGTTTGGTGGCTGTTCAAATATTTCACTTCGAGAACAAGACCTTTTGGCTCCAAACTGAAGGTCCCAAAGCAGGGGTGAAATGCTACTGGCTTAGGCGAACCAGTATTTCCGACGATCAGTGTGATACGCAATTTATATTAGCTAGAATCGTCGGATTTCCTGCTTTCTAGCTAATCTAAATCGCGTGGCACAGTAGATTCCCACCCCCTCGCTGTTCTTACCTTTGCAGATTCATGAGGCTTCAAAATGTTCCTTTTTTAGCGCTGTGCAGGCGCATCTCAGGCATGCATGTGGCACGCACAAAGCGCACGCTCAGTAGCAGACTCACCGAACTGGTAGTAGACTTCAGAGGATTTCACTGCTATCCCAAAGTCTAGTCAATTAGGTGCAGATGGAACATCAGTGATGATTTATTTTAAATGCATTTAATGACACTCAAGCCCAACACATAGAAGGGAATATGATAGGATTGTCAGGCTCCAAAAACCAAGAAAGACATGCTGAGGGTCTTCTGAGCAGTTTCCTTTGTTGTTCCTCACCCATAGACAGAAATTTTGCTCAGCAAAGCAACTTGCACCATTAAACATACACCCTGAGGACGCCTAGGGAGAAGATGCCTTAATTTTTTCTTCCCTGATAAACTGTCAGGGGCAAGAAACCAGGAGGCAAGATAGTGTTCAAGGTCACAGTGAGTTTATTCCATGCAACCTATGTATAAAAATTGGATCTATAAACTAATGGTCAAGGTGAACTGGCACCAGATAAGAGTCAACAGACTTCAATGGGGGGGACTGGACTTAGGTCTCTTTTGAAGGCATTAGGGACTCCAGACTGATGATACATTTGATCCTGTCGTCGTGCTCCATCTGGTCATCTCCTACATAAACTAAACTTTGCTGTCTCTTGCTCTTCTGGAATGCCCTCCCTCCCTCCTGGGAATCAAGACCACAGAACAGAGATATAAACTAGAGGCAGAATAACTTGGAGAAAACCTTTATCTGAGACCAAGAGGGGGGCAGAAGGAAAAAAAGAGTTCAGAAATAACTTTACAAAAAAGGGGTTAGTGATGAGATTATATTTGTAATAAATAGAAAACCAAAAGTCAAGGCAGGCTACAGATCTTGTTGGACCGAATGCTCTTCCATTTTGTTAATTGGTTTGATTTGATGTAATCTGTTTTTGTCTTCAGAAAGTCCCTTTTGACCTACCCCTTTCTTCAGGACTTGTGCCTCGCTTGTTAATAACTGTGACTGGGACAGTGAATCCAAGTCCGAACAGGTAAGGCAGGGGTGATGGAGTGGTGGGTGATAGTGATCCAGTTTCTTGCAGAACAGTTGGGTTTATTGCAGGATGGACTGCCCTTTGGCATACGTTACTTGGGGGGTGGGGGATTAGGAGGAACAAACTAAATCAAGGATGCATTAGGATTTGTGTGTGAGTTATAAGATGATGGTCACAATCAAAACCCTACCGTTTATTACATGTAGCAATAGCAATAGCAATAGCAGTTAGACTTATATACCGCTTCATAGGGCTTTCAGCCCTCTCTAAGCGGTTTACAGAGTCAGCATATTGCCCCCAACAACAATCCGGGTCCTCATTTTACCCACCTCGGAAGGATGGAAGGCTGAGTCAACCCTGAGCCGGTGAGATTTGAACAGCCGAACTGCAGAACTGCAGTCAGCTGAAGTAGCCTGCAGTGCTGCATTTAACCACTGCGCCACCTTGGCGCAGTGGTTAAATGTACTGAGACCATTCTCCAAAAGAGTAGCCAGTGGGACATAATGGGTATGGTGTTGGGCAAGGAACAATCCTTCACAGGCTTGCTATTGTGGGACAAAAAGGGAGATCTCCTTGAGATCCAAGATAAAAAGCAGGATATAAATCTAACAATCGGAGAGGGGAACATTTTGACTCGATCAATTTTGACGGTTCTGGAAGCTGCAGAAAGAATGCAAGTTAGGTCAGTGGTCCAAAAGACATTAGAGGTATTTGCTATGGCTAGAGCTGGTGAAACTTATGTAATGTCTGAAGATGTCTCCCTTGGGCCTTCCTGGTACCCCATCCCACCTCACCTTCTTTATTATTGTTGCTGTTATTTGAAACGCCATGCTGGTAGGGTGCAAGGCAGTGGCTGTCCTCTAGTACTTAGCCTGAGATTGGGTCCACCTGTCCAGAAAACTCTGACTTGCTTCAAACACTCAGAAGATAAATAGGAGACATTATAGTTGACTATTATTTCTTTTACCTCCACCCATCCCACTCCCTTCTTTAGCTTCTCGTTTTATTAAACCTCTGTGATTTTAACTATCTAAGAATGCGTGTGAACCAAAATGGATATAAAAGTATGATTAGAAATAAAATTTATATGTGAGAGGAAGGCTTTGCTTTACAGCTCACAAAGTTCTCATTTAAAGTTTTAATAGTAAAATAAAATAACCTGATGATGTCCATAGGCACATTGGCAACCGGGGGCACCACACTGCAGATCCAAGTTTTCAAGTTAATAATTAATTTGATGAATAAATAGAAAAGCTTTGTTTTATAAGTTTCCTGTAGAACATTCTCAGTCATCCAGGTCATGGTTGTCCCAGAGGTAGTTTTCCACCCTTTCTTTCAAGAGGCAACTAGACTTTCTGGTTTTTCTTTGAAGCTGTTTTGCTTCTCATCCAAGAAGCTTCAGCTTTGACTGAATGGTGGGGAATGGAAGGATTTGTACGCCTTGCGGACAGCTGGTCATTTGCATTGCATAGAACATTGGGCTAAAAGTTTGGGTCCTCATTTCTCGCAGATTTCAACTAGATTTCAAGAAAGGCGATGACGTTGCTTTCCACTTTAACCCTCGCTTCAATGAGAGCAACAGGAAGGTGATTGTATGCAACAGCAAGATTCACAATGTCTGGGGGACGGAAGACCGGACGGCACCCAGGTTTCCTTTTGAGGCTGGCAAACCTTTTAAGGTAAAAGTTTTTGCATCAGGTGTTCTATTGATAGCTAAGAATTAACTTGATTGCCTGCAAGTTATTTATTTGAATATTGCAAGGACAGTTTAATTTACCTAATTCCATTTCTATAATTCTGTTTCTTGGGTTCATGTTTGAGATCACCTGTGTCAGAATCCCCAGCAATACCCAAACTGAGTGGGAATTTTAGGACTCGGGAGTTGTAGTACCTCTGGAGGGGCTTTAGGTTGAGGAAGACGGGTTGCTTGTATTATGTTCATTCAACACAAGTGGGGAAAATACCTAGTGGTTGCATTTGAACAATATGCTGAGCTTTACTGTTGATTTTGGTGTTTATCTATGCAGTAGGATATTGTACAAGTCTAAATTATTTGATTAGTATATGGTTCATTATACAGAAAATGGCTCAATCACTAACCATTTTACGTGAGCCCTGTGAATGCATCCAATCCTGCTGCCTTGTTTCTGCATAGCAACTAAAGCAGGATGGAGAACTGGTTCTGATATGAGGGCTGCAATTCAGATGACCTCAAGCGATGAGTAGGAAGCGTCTCCCGGTCCCCAGAGGATGCCCTCTGACACTCTCATTTTTCTGCATAGGAAGCAGAGCATTGTCATTCCCAGTGTACTTCAACATAGAGGCAATCATAAAGGTTCTTTGAAGATTACCAGAAAGTGATAAAAGACTAGACTTAAAATGGGAGTAGAATGCAACAGAACATTGTGTCAGTTCAGTTGAATTGAATTCCATAAGTTTTTGTGAAGGGTGTGTTTAAAAATATGTATGCTATCCAAAGAAGTGTATATATATTTTAAAAAAAAATACTTGGCCAAAAATTTGCGGTGCTGAATTTAGCATGGCTCTCTTTTGAAGCTCTTGAGGCTGGGATGGGGCACTTTTCCCACCACATTTTCTAGTTTCATACAATATTTGTGGTGCTTTTTAAAATGTAAGCATGTCAAGCACAAAATGGTAGCTCTGCAAGTCCATAGTGCCCAGTGCAAAAAAAAGCAAGATTCAGGTTGCATGAATTCATGGTGTTTCTGTAATTCTTATTTATGACTTTTTAGGAATGTTTACATCTGTTCCTTTACAGATTCAGATTCTCTGTGAAGCAGATCAACTGAAGGTTGCTGTTGATGACGCTCATCTCATGCAGTACAAGCACCGTATTAAAGAGCTGCAGCAGATCACCAAGCTGTCTGTTGCTGGTGATGTCACCCTCACCAGTGTCATGCCTTTCATGATCTAAGCCAAGCCTTTGGCCCAGTGCAGCCTAGTGATCAATATCCCTGTAAAACTGATCGTTGTTTTCTAAAAAAAAGATATATTAAATATACTGTACTATATTGGGAGTAACTAATAAATAAAACTTTTAAAGGCTAACAAGTCTTGTGTACAGGTAGTTTTGCTCAGAATGATAGTTGTAAGCCATTACAGTCATAAATTTAGGCATCATGTGAGTGGACCTGATTTTTTTTTCAACCTTCTTTGCAATGGTTGTTAAGCGAATCGATTTTACCCCATGCCTTAAAGTTGCTGAGATTGAGAAACATGACTCAGCGTATAGTGCACACCTGTTCCAATGCTAAGAGTATCAAGGACATTCACCAGTCTCCCAGGAAAGTTATCAAAAGGCACATGCCTCAGTCTCTTGAATTGCTGCTTTTCATCTTGGAAAAATACATTGGCTTGATTCACAATTGCACTAAATTATAGATCGCTTCAGGCTTAGAATGTTGTGTGAAATTAGCCAGTTAGTGGTTTGTCAATCAAGGTTTACTGCTGAAATAGATAACTATTTCAGCCACTTACCTACCTGGAAATTCTCGTCAGCTTCTCCACCAACTTTGGTTGTGGGAAGCCAGTAGGAAGTCACCTCACCTAAAGACTATGAGAGTCAGTTAACAATAGCAACTGGGATTGTAGCGACTGCTGCCACTTAGCAATGGAAATTCCAATTTCAGTTGTGAATGTAAATCAAGGATTCCCTGTAATCATGACTTAATTTAAGGTGTGAATTGGCCTACTACTCAATCAGATCTACATAACTGTTTTAAAAATAATATTAGTGGAGAGCTTGATTGAAAGCAATTATTTAAATTAATATTTTACTTAATTACTTTGATTTAAAAATAAATACCATATGTTCTGCACTATTTAGACGAACCTGACCATAAGATGCACCTAGGTTTAGAGGTGGAAAACAAGAAAAAAAAAATCAGGCAGAGCCTGAGAGGACCAGATAGGTGTCCTGTTATATGCCAGCTCTGCCTATTGACTCCTGCACTGTGGAAAAGAGAAGAGGTGGGGCTCAGCACTGTAAAAGGACCCTGCTGCTGTGGCCCAGCTGATATTCACCAAAGGACTGGCACCAACATACAGAAATTTCCACCCACTTTTGGGGGGAAAACTGTGTCTTATGGAACGAAAAATATGGTACATCTGTGGAAATGGCTGAAGAAATACTGTAAAATCCAAATAAAAGGCAGATACAGATCACCAGAGATTAATTTAGTTTACAGAAGTTTAATAATTGTGTTTATACACTGAAATGCATGTTTTATTAAGTTTAAGAAAAAATAGACATTTAAAATGCAGTAGCCAAATACTGTAACATACTTTTTTTTCTCCTTCCTCTCCACAACAGTTTTTCTCAAGTCCTGTTGCATTAAAAATTCAAGAGATACAGACCACAGAACACTCTAGCATTCATATTCTCCACAGGTGTCTTTTTCATTAAAAGAACTGTACTTTTGAAAAGGCAGTTCAGTTTAATAACAGAACTAAAATTTATGAAGGACAAGAAAACGTACGCTGCTTTTGCACTTATTAATTAAATACAGAGATTAGGCTTTTAAATGTAATTTATTTCTCCTTGTCCGGAAAAGGAGAGAATACAATAAGGTTGCCGCATGAATCAGCTGAAACACGTTTTTCAGCCTTGTTTGTCTGAGGAGTGAAGAAAAGGCTGACATCCAGATTTGGCTGTGGGGCAGAAAAAATGCATTTAATAATACCGTTAAAATTTAAGTCTTCCCGAATCCCTTCAAGCTGTTTGCTTGAGGCTGAGCTTTCAGATAGAAATATTTGCTGCTGTTTTTAAGGCAATTTAACCCCACCCCTCTATTCCAATTTTAATAAGAATTGTATAAATGTTTCCTTATAGCAGTGTTTTTCAACCTTTTTTGTGCAAAGGCACACTTTTTTCATGAAAAAAATCACGAGGCACACCACCATTAGAAAATGTTAAAAAAATTTAACTCTGTGCCTATATTGACTATATATAAAGTAATTTTCCCACGGCACACCTTACACTATGTCACGGCACACTAGTGTGCCGCGGCACAGTGGTTGAAAAACACTGCCTTATAGTACTCATGGAACATCACTTAAAAGCCCCCCAAACCAGCCTAACAATCTGTGCAGTAAATAGATTGACAGAGGTAAAAAAAATTATCCCATCTGAGTTCCATTGGACAGATATGTGACTCTATGCACTCATCTCCAACCTTAAGCTGACCTAGCAGGGAGGATTCTTTGACTCATATACTGCTTCCTAACCAATACTCCATGGTGGAATCCATATCATGACTCTAACACAATTTTGTCCCAAGTGAAGGTGTCGTGTGCTCATAGCTATGTTATTTGAATATACTGAGAGTCGTAATGCAAGATAGATGAAGGATACAAAACGAGGGGAAATTGTACAAGAATTGTTGCTCAATTTGGTTCCAACTAAAGTTTTGTGGTCCCTTTTCCCTGCGGTGTTGAGATTCAGAATGTAAGCTTTTTTGGGGAAGGGCCACAGCCCTTTTTGGGGATGAAACTGTCATATTTCATATGCACAGGCAATAAATTGATGCTACTGTAAAAAACGATAAAGCTAAAAAGACTAGCTAGACCGTTTCCTATTAAAAAGCTTTACGTGCTCTGTTTAGGTGCACCATAAATCATCTTTAGTAAGCCATTGGTTTTGGAGCTGGTAAATTCTGGTTATGCATAGTAATTGCTACAATAAAAGCAAATATATTTAACCAAAACTAATTTTAGGCACTTTTTATTTTGAAAAGTCAATAGGTAACTAGAATAAGGGCTACCTTGAAATTTTGCCTTTGGTGTCATGCATGTGACACAGCCTACCTCGCAAAAGTTGTACGCATTATATGAATCTGTATATGTTGAAACTGTGTTGCACAAAGAGGCTTCTATATGATGCAATATAGAAGTGCAAAATATAAATGCAAGGTTTCTACTTGCATGGATACCTCTTCATATATACTGTATCTATGAGATACCTACAGAGGTTTGCATCACAAAATTACCATGGAGATAATGCATCCTTAAATAACAACATGTTCATTTAATGATACATTAATCTCCAAAATGTAATTCTGTACAGTTTAAGTAACATCTAATGGTGCTTCACATGACTTCTAGCAAACTTACCTGGAGATCAAATATTCCATCATTACAGGACAAGCCTGGAAAATAAAATCTCATTTTCAGACAAGTATTTTAAAATGCATATTAAGTTATACATAGATATTAATTATATTATCTGGAAGCTTCCAATTGAAACAAATGATAATTATGCAGACAACATTCTGAGCAGATTATTTAGTACTGCTTTCACCTTATATACCTCTAACACATCATCATCATCATCATCATCATTATTATTATTATTATTATTATGTTAATCTTTGGTGAGATTCACAGCCTTTGGGGCTGGTTGGTAGTTCAACAGCTCGAGTCCTAACCTAGGACCTAGGAACTGTTAAGGTAACGTTGAAGGATATAAGCTGTTCCAAGTAAGGTGGCTTTTTGTAATCAGAATGTTCAAGTCTGATAAATTTAAAATTTCCAAATAGCGAGATAGCCCTTTAGGTATTGCTCCAAGGGCTCCAATTACAATCAGGACAACACACGCTTTATTTTTCCACAGTCGCTCAACTTCAATTTGCAAGTCCCGATATTTTGTGATTTTTTTTCTTGCTGTTTATCTTCAATTCGTGCATCTCCAGGTATTGCAATGTCAATGAACCATACTTTTTTCTTTTCAACTATTGTTATGTCAGGTGTGTTATAGGCCAAGTGCCTGTCAGTCTGAATTCTGAAGACCCACAAGATCTTGACTTTCTCATTCTCTAAAACCTTCTGAACCTGATGTTCCCAGTGGTTTTTGCTGTACTCAAATCCAAACTTGGCACAATTTCCAGTGAATGATATTAGCAACGCGGTCATGGCGTTGTAGGTAGTCAGTTTGTGAAATTTTGCTGCATTATTATTATTATAAAAGGTTTCTATACTGATTGCAGTGAGGGAATACTTATATAAAGGCATGCCCAAATTGCAGCCAGCAGCTTTTATCGGCAGCCTGAAGCAAAATAACTTAAACATCTGTGACAAAATATGCAGACAGCTCTGAAAATTTGATTCCCAAATAATTATTACATGATATCAGATTATAAGATCAGCCAAAGAATTTCTTTCTTTCTTAATTTGCTGCCCATCTCATTTTGAAATGACGTTGTACTAATTATCACAAGAAAATCCACACCAATTTTACTTACGTTCTGGAGTATGTTGTACTTCATCTTGATCACAAGTTTCTGCAGCCTGAGAATTCTCTGCCGGACTAAGAAAACCCTGTTTGACCTCATCTATTGTGGTCTGCTTCATCTCATCTCCAATTTCTGAAGCTGCTTCTTTAAATTGATAAACATCCATGTCACTCGAGGATGAGCTCCTGTCACACCTGGCTGCTTCTGCATCCTGGATCCAGAAGCAAAGATAAAGTTCAAGGACCTTGAATGAAGATGGATCATTCTTTAGAACAGAGTCCCCCAACCTTTCTGGCTTTGCGGATCGGCAGAGGGTATGGTTCTATGTGAGCAGCAGGCAAGCGCACCCACAACTCCATTTGCACAAGTGGCGGACATGCATGCCCACTGCTTGTACAAATGAGCATGCTTGCCTGCTACTTCTGCGGCCCAGTTCCAAACTACTCAAGGCCTGGTAGTGGGCTGTAGCCTGGGGGTTGGGGACTCCTGCTTTAGAATTACAGAAAAATGAAGACAAGATTTTTTTAAATCACTGACTGGCACTAATGCAAGGGCATAAACTGACCCTTTTCATCTTCATTAAATGAATGAAACTGAATGAATGATTTAACCAAGGTTTTTTTTAAAAAAATGTAGCTCACAGTTTCACTTTCATAGCATTTAATCACACTCCCCCTTTACATGAAAAAACAAGATAGCCACCACTTTTTAGGGCGTTACTTCTGTACACAATAAGCAGGGTGACTTTGACAGAAATATGCAATAACTGTTAAGAAAGCAAAAAGGGCTAAAAGATTTATTAAGTCCTGAGAAACAAATTAATTTTTAGAATTTGCTCAGAAGGACACCTCCCTGATCCACTGGAATATAAAAAGCAGCAGCAGCACAGAATCATTGACTTGCAAGATTCTTATAACCAATCATTTTGGCCTTCAGGTGAAGTTGATTTTCTGGTCTGGTCTGCTTAATGGGACTGACATGTTTCCACTGCTAGCAAATTCTGCAATCCCAATTTCTGAACCAACAAAAAACAATTTTGTGACATCCTGATATGAAAGAAAGACATGCTAAAAAAAAGATAATACTTACAGTTATTTCTGCTTTGTCTGTTCTAGCACATAGTTCCTCTGTTGCTTGAGTGCCACTGGAGAAAATAAACAAAAAGAAAGAAGTGCAGATTTGAAACTATATTACTGCCCAGTTCCTAAAAGATATGACTTGGAGAAGATTAATGTAAGGAACTTATTGGGAAGAGAACTCGAGGAGCTATGGAAAAACTGAAATGGAAAAAATATATCCCTGAAATTAAGTGGCTATTGGAACCAAGCTAGCATGAAAGCCAGAGAAATAAGAAAAATGAAAGCCTTGGACAACAAGGAGGATGGAGTGTCTGAACACAAATTTCAAATACCACACAAGAACAGACAAGGCCAAGTTATTTTAATCAAGGCTGTCAGCAGGTAGAAGCATATAACAGAAAAGATACTCTTTGGAAAAACTGCAGGAAGATAAATATCTACAGTAAATATACCCAAGAATAAATATGGAAGCAATCTTATAAAGGCAAATGAGTTTAAAGTAAGATGTAAGGCTCTTCTAAAATCCTTTACAAAGAGAGGACTGTTTTGTAAAGAGGAAAGTGAAATACAACAGACAACAGATCAAATAGGATAGCACAAATGCTATCTTCTATAAAATAAATATTAATTTCTCCCAGCATATTTGTAAGAATGAATGCATTCTCCACCACCTGATTCTATTTTATTCAACATAGGAAAAAATGGAAATATCAGCCATATGATTAATAAAAATTAGGTTTAACATAATTGCTGGAAGGATTAGAAATCTAAAACAGGAAGATTTAAAAACTTTATCCGTTATATATCATCAGCAGAAAAATTACAGTCACCGTTTCAGGACAGTTTAAATCTACGCTATATTTTTAAATGGACGATGGAGGAATTAAGAATTTAATTGGAATTGCTAAGATGCAGAAAGATGTTTCTCGCTTGAAAGAAGAAAACAACTATTTGCTCAAAAGCCCCAGCATGCTGATGGTATGAAATTGAAATGGGGTTCATCTAAAGGCAAAATCTCTATTGCAAGAATTATGCTCTGTATGCTGAATGCTTAAGAAATATTTTGCTGTGAAAAACTCAATGATCTTTCACGCAACCCATAAACTATTATGGTGCCGTGGGACTCCCCTGCATCTCCCCAAAAGGATTGTTATTCCTGCACCACTCAAAGCAAAGGGCTGGTTTAGCTGCATACCTTTGTTCAGATGTGGAGCCAAGGTGGTCAGTTTCAGCAGGATCTGGAAATACTTTAGGTTCTGGAAAAGGAGGAACGGCTTTGGACGTACTTGATGTGCCTTGCTTTAAAACACAGATCTCTGCACAATTCTGAAGCAAAACCTTATTGGCAGACCTTGGCGTTGTCCACTGGGAAATCCTTTTAGTTGATTTAGGAGTCTGGCCTGTAGGCAATGGATAAATAAGCAATTGAATATTCTATTACATTAATATGTTATTTGTGATAATTTTTGGATTTTGAGGCCCACATCTGCAGAAGATATGGGGGAAAGGATGCTGAATGCTTGAAATATAAATGTGTGTGTGTGTGTGTACACACAAACACAATTAAGTCATCCTCAGTTTTTCTCACATTATGTGTTCTATTAAGACAATCTGAAAAGTTTTAACAGAAGATTTGATCAATAGTAAGGCATTCTCCAGCTGTCTCACTCAGCTTCCTCCACAACTTTGAGATAGATTAAACTGACTTCCCCAAATAAGCTTCATGGCTGAATGATGATTTATACCTGGGTGTATCTGGGTGTATCCAGACATAGCCTGAACGCAAGGCCCAAAATACCACATTGGGATTTTGACTTATGTGCTGGAGGCTTTTCCTGCCTTTACTGCAGGAGAGACTGCCAATATTCATGGAGTGGAAGCTTCTTGGTGAAAAGCTTCCATTGGTAGGCATCCCTTCCCAGGGAAGCTCAGCTTGCTCCACAGTTTAGAGCTGTTTCTCAAATGCTCTGTCTAAAGTTAGAAAAGTATTTACAATATACGTGGGCTTGGATGACGTTCCTTAAAAACCAAGAACATACAATGAAAAATCAAAGGGAGGAGTGGGCAGCTACTGGAGAGACTGTTTTGAAATAAAGCATGCATGTACCTATTTTAAATTCCTCATTTCAACTTTGATAATGTAATCCTCAACATGTCCAAAACTATGCCCAAAATTTCCATTACTAAGCAAGAAAGTTGTTTGGTGAGTTTTGCCCCATTTTACCAACCTTTCTTGCCACGGTTGTTAAGTGAAACACTGCAGTGGTTAAGCTAGTAAAATAGTTATTAACTTCCCCATTGACTTTGCTTGTCAGAAGGTCGCAAAAGGTGATCACATGATCCCAAGACACTGCAACCATCATAATACATGCCAGTTGCCAAGCATCTGAATTTTGATCACATGACCATGGGGGTGCTAAAACAGTTGTAAGTGTGGAAAATGGCCATAAATCACTTTTCTCCCCAGTCCCATTCTAACTTCAGTCACTAAATGAATGATTGTAAGTTGAGGACTACTGTAATTAGCTTCCAACCACTCTAAGGCACACTACTTTCTGGATGTGGGTGTCTGAAGACCCATAGTTTCCCATCACCTAGGGCAGTGATGGCGAACCTTTTTTGCCTCGTGTGCCATAAGGGAGTGCAGGGGGGGGGGTCGTGTGTGGGCGTGCAGCACCCATAATGCAATGCGCGACCCTCCCAGTGTGCATGCACGCATGAGAGGCGTGACCCCCCCATTTTTTACATGCTTTTTTCATCCTCCCCAGGCTCCAGAGGCTTTATAGAGCTGGGGAGGGCGAAAACAGCCTCCCCTACCCCCTGGAGGCCCTCTGGAGGCTTCAGGGACTTTCAGGAGGCTTTCCTGAAGCCTCCGGAGAAGTAAAAATGACCCTATAAGCAAACCGGAAGCCATTTCTGGTTTGTTCGTAGGGTCGATTTAAGCCCCCCCCCCCCCCCGGAGGCTTCGGGGACATTCAGGAGGCTTCCCTGAAGCCTCTGGAGGACTAAAAATGGTCCTACAAGCAAACTGGGAGTCCGTTCCTGAATTTCTGGTTTGCCCATAGGGCCGGTTTTTTGTAATCCGGAGGCTTCAGGGAAGCTCCTGAAGCCTCTGGAGGGGGGGGGCTATTTTCGCCCTCTCCAGGCTCCTATAAAGCATCTGGAGCCTGGTGAAGGCAAAAAAATGGCTTTAAAAAAGGCTGAACTCAGCTGACCAGCTGATAGGGCAACATCTCGCATGCCCTGACAAATGGCTCTGCGTGCCACCTGTGGCACGTGTGCCATAGGTTCACCATCCCGGACCTAGGGGTTAGAATACTTCATCCATATCCAGGATCTTGAAGTGGGCAACCAAAAATATTAAAAAATAATATAAATATATGTATTAGGGAGGATGTCTTTGAAGATTACTTGGAAGCTACAAATTATATAAAATGTAGCAAGCTACATAGTTGAGTGAGAATGTTATAACAATGATTATATTATTGTGGCATTGCACTTGTTGTCAATAGGATTTTGAATACAATCACAATGTTATCTGTGAAGTCCCACCTGTTTGGTCACCTAGCTGCTCCCTCCAACTAAAACCTATTTATCCAACATGTACTGTATGTACTAAGGGGGGGGTGGGGGAGGGTGCTAAAGATTCCCCCACTCCATGTGAGTTTCAGGAAAGATGCACTAGGAAGTGATATTTCTTATGGAATAATTTGCTCTCCGAAACTGGATGGCATCTTCCTTAATATTCATGATGAAAAAGGTGAAACAGAGCTTTTAATTTTTAATCCTACAGAACTTGAACAGGGAAGCAAAATGTGTTTTGAAGTTTTGCGGAGTTGTGGCTATATTTTAAACTATCAGGAACTCATGCGGAGTCAGAAAGGTGTAGCTACTGCAATAACTATCACCATAATACATATATTTTTGCACAAAGGCAGTTGTTTGGACTGACCTGCAAAGGATTTGGCAGGAGATTCAATTTGGAAAAACCCTCCATCAAATATCCGTTCTTCTTGGCCTGAAGCCTCTGCTGCCAACCCTTCTTTTGTCTTGTTCTTTAGGGCTGCTTTTACAGCTGCAAGACGTTTTCTGGCTGCTTTGCTTTCGACAGACCCTCCTGCTGCTTTGGCTGTCCTTCGAAGGATGGGCTTTTTCTGAAAATCAAAACATACCTTGGCAAAGCTGATAAATCACCAGACTTCAAAAACTCAGGGCACAGGGAATGTAACTAGACCTTTCTAGAGATCCTGTCTATATCATGCAGACACGGCTCCTTCACTCCGTCAGAGATGGAGCGATAGACCCAACTCCAATGACATCTTAGACCTTGGAGTACAATCTTGAGTAGCCTACAGAGTATAGGGCACAGCTTCCCCAACTGCGGCATTGAATATGTGTAGACTTCAATTCCCAGAATTCCTTACCTTAACCAAAATCTTCAAGTTGCCAACATACTGAAACACATAGAGCATATGATCCAAAGAAAATCAAAAGAAAAACCTATGCTCCTGATGCTATTATTATTACAATTGTATAAAGACCCAACTCATTTAACCAACTCCGGGCAACTCACAACAGATTAAAAAAAATCAATAAAAACAACTTAAAAACCAATATGCAAACATATAAAATCCACTCACAATTTAGAACAGAAAATCTTTGCCAACAGTTTTGCTTAGGGAGTATGGCCAACTGTCTAGACGGACGATAAAGTAGTAGAGAACAGCCTTACCAGTTTGATTTCTGGGAAAATCAATTTCTGTGAATAGGCATTGCAGTCACTGAATTAATGTTTGACTTTGTCCCAAACCATGATTGGATGCCCAAAATATATTTTCAAAATTTCAGATGTGCCTACCAGTCCAACAGGTTTTTCTCTCCCAGGGGATATCTCACCAGAGGAGACAGTATTTTAGGTAGGAAATAAAAAGATTATTTGGGTTGTCAGAGGCTGAGGTTCTGATTCAGAACTGCAATATATGAAAGTTAAAATATACCTCCAACGGGACATATTCTTCTGCCAAACCCTTTGTAGAATGGTTTATTAATAGGAATAAAAGCAAATAGTACATAAAAAAGCAGGTTTTTTTCAAAATAAACATGTATTACAATTCCAAAGTTGGAACTGTTTGTCATGGTATATTTACCAAACCCTACTTTCTGACTCATATAGATGTCTAGTACTAAGCCTTCTAATGATAAACTATGATATGAGGTGGCTTCACTTCTAGGAAACATTTAAAAGTCATCCGTCTCAAACTGACTATAATACTGATAGATTCAGCACTGAATATTGAATTATTCAGTTCCTTATCAGATTTCACATAGTGTCAAGCTATTCTTAGCAGCTGGTGAAAGTCAGGAATGTCAAGGCAAGCAACCAGAGGATCAGCCGTGGGTCTATATTAGCTTCAAAACAGTTTAAAATTCACTGGAAATATAAATGACATGCCAGACTGAAGAAACATAAGAGGCAAAGGAGGCAGGAAAGCAATATTTGATTGTTTCACTCACATATGCTCAGTAAGGCTAGACATAGGTACGTTTACTGTACCTGATGTCACCTCCTTAAAAAAGCTGTGTGTTTTTGAGTTCAAACAGTGCTGGCAGAGTCCCAGGACAGTATGGATCTACATTAAGGAGGCAACACTAATTTAATGTCTGGGGCTCCAAAGATACCATGCCAATTCAGGAAAAGGCAGAGCCAAACCAAAAAACCAAGATGCAGTGAACATGCCCATGCCCTCACAAATCACATTTTCCATTTTTTTAATCTGAATTGCTGTGCATCCCTGGCTCTCAGACTTGGTTACAGGAGTTCCCAGATGAACAGGTAGCTTAAATTTAGTAAAATTCTACTTCATAAGAAACTTAATTGTTCCTTTTTGTGCAGTTGCCTATATCACTCAAC
Source organism: Thamnophis sirtalis (assembly GCF_051295495.1). Lineage (NCBI taxonomy): Eukaryota > Metazoa > Chordata > Lepidosauria > Squamata > Natricidae > Thamnophis > Thamnophis sirtalis. Next base: position 153,378,281 of record NW_028261381.1, on the reverse strand, counting down.
AAAGTCGCCTTTCAGAAGCAGTCTCAGTAATTACGTGCCATGCAAAAATCACCCCCTAAAAGCAGAACCAGCAAAGAGTATCATACCTTGGCAGGTCTATGGGGCTGAGCATCATCCACCATTTGCCACCCATTCACCTCAAGTTTCTTCAAGTTCTCAAATTTTTTATGTATGTCTTCTACCTATTTGAGGAAGAGAAAGGTTGCAGAACAAAACTAAAGCAGACCAGGTTACCAACCCTCCCACCTCTTACATTAAAAAAGTGTTAAAAAGCATAGTAAGCTTCCTTAAGAAATAGTTTCACCAAGAAATCAAAGAGAACACATTGTTAGCTATTTCTTAGGAATGTCTTGCAACATTGCCTTGTATCCTGCTGCTTTGGGTGAATGAGAATTTAATATGGATCACTGAATTTGGGGCACACTGGAGAACCCTAAATTTTATTGTAAGATGCGAGTTTCAAGTTGACATGATGGTCAAAATAAGCTTGAGTTTTGCGTGTGGAAATTAGTACAGTCTCAGCAGCCCAGGGACATGCATGTTTAAGCTGAAATGTGATATTTCCTTGTGGCGTATTTTCTATAAGTTTCATTTTTCCCAATTTGTGATATTTCTTCTAAATTATCATTTTTAATCAATCTGAATTATTAGGCTGGGATTGATTTACTGTTGATTAAACAAAGGTCTGGCCATTAAGTAAAGGTAAAAAGACAAACAGTCAGATGAATACAAACAGAGGTTTAACAGTTAAAAAGAAATCTTACCTGAAAGTTTATCATATCCCAGAATCCATCCAGATCTGTGCAAGTTGTTTCTTTCTCTCCACGTCTAAATTCGCAATTATCTATCAGCCCTTCAAACTGTTTGAACCTCTCTGCCATCAACAGTCGGGTTTGCCCAATGGTTGTGCGGACAAGATCTTTGGCTGGAAAAACAGTAGTATTTTGTTGCACAAACAGTATATAAATTAAAACCATTGGTATATAGAGATAGGCTTCAATTCATGTAGGTGTGAATGTGATATTCAAGTTAATACATATTGTAAATGGATTCTAAGTCATAGTTACTGTAGCCGGTAATTCAATTAATGCAAATCTAGCAGGCGTGCAATTGAGGGTAGTGCATACACAGCTGCAGTTTTAGATGCTGCTAATCTTTGTGCAAAATGCAGAACAGGAAAACTCTACCAGAGGAAAACAGCATGCAAGTCAAGAAGTTCACTCTCAACAAATCTGAAGATATCTTTCAAGCTATAGAAGTTGTGAAGCAAAAATTATGACTGTAGGCCCTAATTGATTAAAGCATGAAAACTCGCTCTACCAGCATATTTATGAAGATTTAAGGAGAAAGCAATTCAGTCTACCCTGATAAATATGTTTTGGTCACTGTAAGTTAGCCTTTAGGAATGATACTGAGATTTTTTTTTTCATTTTGCTTTTCGTGATTTTGTTAATCATAAATTTAAATAAGTACATGATGTTTATCCCTTATGTGATTAATGTACTTACAAAAGTTATGTTTAATTCCTCCCCACCCCCTATCATGCTGGAACCAATTACTATATTTCCTATTGAAATATCACTTTCAAGAGTGTGAATTTGAATAATGCAACTATTTTGTAAGAATTCATTAACCACACTAATCAAGACCTACCTATAGATAAAGATACATAGGCTTACCAGAGTCACAGTTAAACTCAGGCTGTTGTTTATTTCTGACAATAATTTCACAAATATTTTCTGTGTTTTCTCTCTTACCTTCCTCTGGAATATCCATTTCAACAGTTTTATCCCATACAAGACAATGTGACGTCAGTTTCTCTTTCTCAGATTGAAGAATGTTTCTTTTAAAACAAAAGCACATTCAGACAATCTCATTATTTCTATTAACAACCCAATTTTTTACCCATAAAGATACTCAAAGGGACTAATGTATAGGATTATACTGCTTCAAAACCAACAGCAGCAATTAAAAATATTAATTTAAATAATAAATCAACACATTATACTACCTAGAATACTTCTTGCTATGAAGCTAAATATTGGCTAAGGATGGACATGTCTCAATTCTTTAATCTGAGAATCGTACTCCACTTCTGCTTTTCCTACTCACACTCTGTTGTAAACAAGAATTGGTAGAATGTGTTGATTCACTTTCATACATGTAATATTTTAAAAAATAGTTAGTTAGGGTTAAGGTTGCAATTCAGAAACATCAGTGCCTGTGAAATATGGTTCCAATAACAAGAATGGTTTCTAGGCTAGATAAGACTCAATAGACCCTGTTTTGCTAGCCATTTTACTTAATTGCTTTTCATTCAAGGGAAGAGGATAGATAGTAAGAAAAACGCCATTCCTACCACTGTTCACACTCTATTTAGACCGTCCGCTTAGATGCTATTGCGGGACTAGTGTATAATTTTAAGAAATAGGCTTGCTTGGAAAGGTATACAGTCTTTGGCGCACAATAGCACAAGTAGCTACAATCTCATTTTAAACTCAAAGCAATTACAGCAGCAGGTAAATGTATCCCTAAGGCAGGTAAAATGGATTGGTTACCATTTCTATCCCACAGTATCCATGAATAGCTAATCTGTTGTTTACTTTAATACGAAGGTGAATCTCTTTGAAGAAGATATTTTAACAAGCATCCTTGTTACCCAGGCAGTTTATTACTGTAGATCCCTTTGATCTTGTTTACAAACCTGAAATAGGACACATCATGCAGGAGTTTTGTTGTTGGCTCTGATATTTCAGTTGCTAGTAGATCTGGTTGTTGCACACTGCTCTCACCTTCAAATGCAGTATTATACCTCATCTCACTAGGCACCCGTTCTAGAAAAAGAATCATTTTATACAGAAAAATGGTAGAATCTGCATTAAATAGAGGAAGAATATAACCTGCAGCTAAATAAGCCATAGGTGCTCTTTAAGTGCTTATCAATTAAATTTAAACCATCCTATTAGCCAAAGCATTAGTATTTTGTATATTTAAAGTTGCAATGGCATACAGTTGCCCCCAAACTGCATTTTTTACAGCAATGCAAGGGGAAGGGATGAAGAGTAGCCTGTTACTGCAAGTCTGCTTATGGTCTTTTGTTTTGTTTTGTTTGCTGGTCCTGAAACCTGACTATCTAATTGCCAAGTTTTAATATTCTGAAAGTTTAAAATAAATACAGAGTAATGGTTAAGTCTAAATAGGCTTAACACAGAAAGGCTGCCCTCCACCAATGGTATTTTAAATAATGCCCATATGGTTGATGCACCCTCAGTCATACTGCATCATCTTCATCCCATCCCCAGAGATTCCTCAAAAGATCAATGGACTTGAATACAAGCAAAATCCCCATCCCTGATGCATTGCTGCAGAGTCTGAGTTAAAGATGTGACAACAAGGTGCTTTAGACTCAGGATATGTATGCTTATTAGTACTCAAATCAAGAACTTTTTCTTGGAAGAGTCCAGGGAACAAGGTAACTTCATTAAGGAGGTGCCAACAGATCACTGTTCAGCTGCACCATTTCAAAGAACATCCTTCACTTCACTGAAGTCTAGAACATCACTGCCCGATAGCTACTGTATGTCAGCACTACAAATCAAAGACTGAGGTAGAAAAGGCATCTTGCTTAAAGGCAAATGCCCATCCGTATTGGGACTTCTCAGTCCCCTTTAAAATTTTTGTCTCTTAGCACCAGCGGTATAGACATTTTCTTAGATATACCTCTTTTAATTTCTTCCAATAAATCCAGGGCATATTGATGTCCTTCAGTGGTTTTCTTTGTGACTTCTGGGTTAGAGGACAACTGCGGATTATGATCTTGTATTTCTTCTTTGTAGACATCACTAATAATAATAATAATAATAATAATAATAATAATAATAATAATAATAATTGCGGCACAATTCAGTAGCACAAATGATTCATTGGAATTTGTGCAAAAATTATAATATTAAAACAGCAACAAACTGGTGGGAACATCAGCCTGAAAAAGTCACAGAAAATCAGATGGTCAAGATCTTGTGGGATTTCCGTATACAAACTGACAAAATACTGGCGTATAATACACCAGACATCACACTGGTTGAGAAAAATAAGGTCACAATCATAGACATTGCAATACCAGGTGATAGCAGGGTCGCCGAGAAGCAACATGAAAAAATCGCAAGATACCAGGACTTAAAAATCGAAATTCAACGACTATGGCACAAACCAGCAGTGGTAATTCCAGTGGTAATTGGCACACTGGGTGCTATTCCAAAAGCACTGGAATTACATTTAAAACAGTTAAAAATTGACAAAATCACCATCAGTCAAATGCAAAAAGCCGCACTGCTTGGATCTGCACGCATATTACGAAAATACGTTACGACGTCCTAGGCCCCTGGGTGGGACCCGACTAGTAACCAATGCCAAATCCGGCGAAACAACTGGCCGCTGTGATACAATTGTATAATAATAATAATAATAATAATAAAATTATGAAACACTGGAAGTTGCAGATCAAAACTGAACAGGTATGAAAAAAGAGATCAGTTGTTATATCAAGCCTGACTGCAGCCCTCAGAGCAATACCTAAAGAACTTCCTCAATGTCTGGAAATATTGAAATATTTGTCAGACTTGGAACACCCTAATTTATACCACCACCCCAAAAAACCCTCCAAAAACTAACCTGCTTGGAACTGCCTATAGTCTTAGACGCTGACTTAATAATTCTTGGGTCTTTGTTAGGACTTGAATTATTAGATTTGCATCAGTCTTACACCGTGAATTTGTGGATTACCTACACACTATAACAATTAACATGATATGCACATGAAATGCTCTAACATTGGGAAAGGTAGAAAGAAAGGGAAGAGAAAACCCAGAAGATGGATGGGGTGACTAGGGAAAATTGAAAGAACAGGTTAGAGAAAAAAGCCTATTTGTGTGGTGGTTGGTGTTGAAAACAACTTAATGACACATAATGAAATCAATGTTGTGGTCCTATTTTTGCATCCCTACCTGAATTCAAAGTTTGCTCCTTGTAGCAGAGTCTCTGCATAGCTTTACTACAGGTATACTACCAAAATTATGTTAAATAACTGCACTATCAGAGAGACCAATACTGTTTTGATTTGGTATCTCCATTTGAAAGACATCCTAGGCCTCATATTTCAGAGATCTCTAAATAGAAAACCACTATAGATAGTCAGAAGCAACCAATGCATACCAGCCTTGTAAAGTTGAGACATTTTAAGAGGAAACTAATTGCAACAGGAATAAGGAGGCCTGGAAATTAAAGGGTGAGGAAATCAGAATAATTATCTTCCTTAGTGTTTCCTCTATGAGCTTGAACCTGAAGCAGCATTAAGAAAGGGGTGGGTGGGGCATCAACACAGTTTGAACAGATTCTTAAAATACTTTATAAGAAAGTCTGAAGGAGGATATCCTTACTTGGTTGTTCCTGAGGGGCTCCAGGAAAGATTGGGTGATAAGAAGACATTTGCCCTGGAAGGGGTCATTGGATTCACTTTATAGATAGACAAGCCTTTGGGAGGTTTAAAGACAAAATTCTGAGGGGCAAATGAGCGATTTCTTTTTGAGGGTGCTGTCATGTTTTCTTTGTCAAGAAGGTCCTTCTGTTCACTGCTTTCAGCAAGTTGGAGCTTCAACTCTTCTTTCTCTTCTTCAATTAGAATATCTTGATTTCTCTTGTGCCCTACCTGTTAAAACACACAGTGGTTTCTTTATCATTTAAACAAACACATGTACAGTTTTTCCCCCCTGGAAAATATTAGTAGGTAACATTCCAATTTCATTTGCCTCTAGCTCATATTTGAGAATCCGATGCATTTTAAAACTACTAACTTAAAAATCAAAAGCAATTGAGGAATAGTTCCATCATCATGATTTGCCTGAATATAAACTTGAATTCAGATGAATCAGCAAAACTTCATTATTTCAGTTTAGGCAAGTTAGTTTTGATTTCTGAGCTGCCGTTAGGGATAATAGCAGCTTACTTATGGTAAAAGGTAAAGGTTCCCCTTGCACATATGTGCTAATCGTCCTCAACATCTCCGTTACAGAGCCAGCACTGTCTGAAGACGTCTCCCTGATCATGTGGCCGGCATGACTAAACGCCGAAGGAGCATGGAACGCTGTTACCTTCCTACCAAAGTGGTCCCTATTTTTTCTACTTGCATTTTTTTTACATGCTTTCGAACTGTTAGGTTGGCAGAAGCTGGTACATGTAACGGGAGCTCACTTGACTTGACTTGAGTCTTTAGCGTCGGTACGGCATCGCCAATCCCTTCGCTGTAGAGTCGCATGCATCCCGAACCATCGCCACCCATTGTTTGCGATTTTGAGCGGCAGTTTTGCCATCTCGTATGGTAAAATGGATTCGCGAGAGGTCTTCTTCAATCAGCTTCATCCATGTTTTCCGTGAGGCGTTCTTATGCACCTTCCAGGTTTTGGGCGCGGGTGCTTCAATGGTTATTTTGGGCCAGGAGTTGCTGTTCATTCTCCAAACATGGCCTGCCCATCGCATTTGATTGCGCCTTACAAGTGTTTCGATGGTTGGTTGGTTCAGGCACAGTTTCCGTATATAGTCATTTGTTTTCCGATCATGTAGACTGAGCCCGCTTATGGTGCGTAGGCATCGCATTTGGAACACCTCCAATTTTTGTAGTTGAGCTTTTGTAAAGGTCCATGATTCAGATGAATAGAGGAGTATTGGTATGATCAAAGCATTAAATATTTTCATTTTTGTGGGCCTGGATATTTGTTCACTTTGCTACGTGGCGCTAGGGATTTGAACCGCCAAACTGCCAACCTTTCTAATCAACAAGCTCAGCATCTTAGCCACTGAGCCATCATGTCCCTATACTTATGGTACTACAACATAAATGAAAAAAAAATACAATTATACTGTGAAAAAACTAACTTACTTTTGTCCTTTCCTTTATTATCTCTTGCTGTTGCTTTCCTTTAATTGTAGCTTTTTTCTGTGGCACATTACCTAAAACAGAATAGACTGAACATTATTCCATAAATTATTTACCACAAGGAACTCAAAAGAACAACAGAAAGCAATAGAAGACAATTATTTTATAGAAGCACAGACAAAAATAGATTGGAAGTGTAATAAAAATCAGAATTCAACTCAAGAAAGTCTACAGCAACATTATCAAGCAGGTGGAATCACCTACATGATCTTATTTGCACTTAGTAGATCAGTGAGGTCATGCCCAATTATAAATTGGATAGAGGACCATCAAAAATACAAACTGAAAGCAAACCTTGGAAATTGAAATAACATCCCAGAAGAAGGCAATGACAAAATCAAGAGAATTGCATGGCTGTGCTCATGTCACTAGAATTGGAACCTGCACCAAGGAAATGTTTACCTTTAATTGTCCATGTAAATTACTTTAGTACAATTTCACCCACCAGAAATTATAGTTGGTTGGGTTGGTTGTGGTATTCTTGACTTCGCTGCCACTGTTGCTCTTGTCATTCTTCCATGTGTGATTCTTGACATGGCAGACTGCTTATCTGAAAATTGAGAAAGCTGTTCAATCTCTAAAATCTTAGATGTTCTGTGTATAAGGCAAAGATAGGTATATTTTCTTTTCTTTTTTTATAGGACAAAAATGAAACAAAGTTGATTGGACCATATTATGCAATTGGTCAGGGCTGGGACTTTCTAGTTGTTTGGGTACTAAAACTACTGCAGAACTTACACAATAGTTATCATGTATTTCCTGCTCCACAGTGGTGTGAAACTGCCTTACCAACCTCTGGCTATTTCGTCACCAAAGTTCACAAGAGCCACCGGAGCCCTTTTTAAATAAGGACAAATAACTCATACCTTTATTCTCTTGTTTAGAAGGTTTGTCTATGTAGATCTGCCTTTGTTCATGCGGAGCTATCTGCCGATTGCGGCCCTTACCGATGGAGCTAGATGAAACCTAAAAAAAAAGAAATGTAAATCTAAAAACACATCTCTTTTTTAAATAAGATAGGAATCACACTGTGTTATTCATTTAATTCCAACCAATAAGCAGATGTTAACTACCCATTTACTTCATCAGTGACCTATTTTTGATCCAGTCTTTTAAACCTCTCTGTTTAGTCACCTGGTGCATGCCTTAAACCTCTATGGTCAAACAGCAAGCATTAAAAAAAATGCTTCGGTAACAAGAGCGAGCATTTCAAAATGTGTCCCTCTTGGGCTCCGTTTTTGGCAGCAGGGGCTTTTTGCAAAGATGACTGGAGCCTAAAGGGAAATCGCAAGCTGGCAGGGCATGTTCATCCCACTCTCCCTGCTCTGCTTTTGGAGCGCTGAGAGCAGGCAAAGAAACCGGGGCAGAGAAGCTGGAGAGGAGACAGCTCGCTAGATCTTTGCAAGTTGAGTCTCCACAGGCCCGGTGCCTGTAGAGACCCAGTCCAGGGTGGGGGGAGAAATAAGCAGGGCGAATATTGCAATGCTTCTGCAGTCGTTTGTAAGGGTGAATGACTGTGGTGATTGTGCAACATTTGTAACTTCGGGCTTTAGAGCCGAGGTGGCACAATGGTTAAATGCAGCACTGCAGGCTACTTCAGCTGACTGCAGTTCGGCTGTTCAAATCTCACCGGCTCAGGGTTGACTCAGTCTTCCATCCTTCCGAGGTGGGTAAAATGAGGACCCGGATTGTTAGGGGCAATATGCTGACTCTGTAAACCACTTAGAGAGGGCTGAAAGCCCTATGAAGCAGTATATAAGTCTAACTGCTATTGCTATTGCTACTGTATCATAAATACTTAAGGGGGAGTGTTATGTCGTAACATTGAGTGGTCAATAAATGAACTGTCATAACTGAAAGATCACCTGTAGCATGCAAATAGTATACAATAAAAAACAAACATGTAATACAAACCGATGATAACTGTGGCTTCTTTGGTTCTGGCAATTGTTTTGCTTTCGACCTTGTAACTCGCATGACAACTGGAGCTTCCTAGGAACAATCCAGAAATAAGAATGAGCGAATTCCAATCTTCATATTATATGTGTACTTTTTAGTAAGAAATATTTTTGGAATAACCTAGAAGCATTTAGGAATTCTCAGGTGACTTTTTTAATGTCTTATTTTGCTCCTGGTTATTTTCTTAATTACCGTTACTTGGCTGCCTATTGATATTTTAATATATGCCTTTTGGAAGTTCTCCAAAAACAATTTATAAAAATGTTCAAATAAAATATTTAAATATAAAGGAAACGGAAAAACCTTTATGTCCACAAAAACTGCTCAATTACCTCGTTCCAACAGAATTTCCCACACTTTTATGTAATAAATAATGCCCTCTTTCATGTATTGGTGATTAGTTTTATTTTATCCTTTCTTCCAAATATTTTGAGTAGCCAACATATGCATCTTGGCATTTTTCTTATAAAAATTCCTACAATTTGCATATGTATGCAGTACTCGCTCAATATCATGGAATCAAATTCATGGTCAATTATATTTGTCCTCCCCAATGATTTAAATCTAAAGTACAGAACATAAAGTATAATCTAATGCTACAAAATACCATGCAATTTAAAATTAAATAGGATGAGCTGTAAGAATCATTTTACCAAATTATATCAACAGCTGTGAAATACTGTACAGAATAAAGGATTTGTGCATCAACTCAATGAAACTTGGATTATTTAAACCAGATAAGGCATTTAACACAGAACTTGTAGACTTTTCCCTTTTAGGTTCCCTTCAACTATAAAGACCAAATTGGTTAATCATAGGGAAACTGCTTTTTCCTAGCCCAATCATGTAATCAGAGCAGAATATCAAGTCTCTATTTGCTTTGATGAAACACATTCTACCTATTCGGAAGTGATTGGGCGGGGGGGGAGCTTCTTTATGAGCTAACTATCTGTTTATCTTATCATTTCTTCACTTGAAAATTGGATATTCATAGTTCCTCTTGATTTTAAATAAGGCAATCTGATAAGGAATCCATTTGCTTTCCTGGGAATATTCTGATGAGCATTAGGGTATCCCACATAACAAGATCATGATTTGGCTATTGTAAATAGATCTTATATCCATGTAACCTTTCCTTCCTACTTTATACACAAATCTCTTTCCCTTTCTGATCCATAGAAGATATTATTATCCATTAAACTACAGGTAGCCCTGGACGTATTACAATTGAGACTGGAATCTCAGCTGTTGAGCGAAGCAGTCATTAAGCAAGATGCCCATGTGATTGCTTACTCAAAGACTGCAATCCCAGTTCTCCACGTTGCAGGCTTTAAGTGACCCTGTGGGTGGTTAAGTGGGGTAAAAGAGCTCTCTGCTGAAGGAGGACAGGCAGGCCACCACCATGCATTGAGGGGAACTCATGTGCTGGGCTGGAGAAATGAAATGGGGGTCACAAAGACCTCTTTGATTCTTCCAACCCAGTGCATGATTCCAAACAGACTGAAAAAAGCCCATCCTAAATCAATGGAGTATTTGCAGCATGGGGAGTTTACATCCAGCCCCCAGACATAAGAAGACTCACTCTGGTTCCCGGGGGCTAGCTGTAAACATTCTGTGCTGCATATACTCAATGCTAACATCCTGCTATGATTTCAGGACAGATCCTTTTTACCCAGCCCCTAGAAACCAGAGGAAGACTTCCTGGCAGGTAGCAGAATCTTGCAACTTTCTCTGTTGGCTTTCCAACTGACTTTCTGGAGGGAAGGGAAGATTGTGAATGGTGATCACCTAATTATAGGGCCGAGGTGGCGCAGTGGTTAAATGCAGCACTGCAGGCTACTTCAGCTGACTGCAGTTCTGCAGTTCAAATCTCACCGGCTCAAGGTTGACTCAGCCTTCCATCCTTCTGAGGTGGGTAAAATGAGGACCCGGATTGTTGTTGGGGGCGATATGCTGACTCTGTAAACCGCTTAGAGAGGGCTGAAAGCCCTATGAAACGGTATATAAGTCTAACTGCTATTGCGATGTGCTTGTCAACCTATTGTAAATGCAAATGGCCAAGTTTCCAGATTGCCATTATATGGGCATGCAAGCCCTGCAACAACCATATATTCAGGCATAGGTCGTAAGTCCCTTTGCACAGTGCTGTCATAATTTTGAACATTCACTGAACAAAGTAGTCATTAAGCAAGGACTACCTTTAAAACCAGAAATATACTTCTAATCTAGTTTCCAGTTCTAAATATGGATAAACAAACAAGAAATGGAAAAGCCTGAAGTATTTAAGACGTTCAGAGAACTTATGAAGTTCAACTCATGCTTTATTAAACCAACATATGAATTAGCTGTTTCAGGCAACTTGGGCTGGGTAAAGGAATGCAAGATACATTGGAGCTAAGCTTAAATATTAAGTTATTCTCACTTTCTCTTTTGATGTTTTCAATACTGGAATCTGTGATGTTTTTGAGAGAAACGGAGGCTGGTCTGGCTTGAATTGCCCACATTTAAAAACAGGTTTCTCCCTCTGCTCCTTCAACCTGCGAAGTTCTTTTTCCGCCTTGTAGCGGTGAAGCATGTCGATGCGCTCTTGTTCACGAGTTTTGGCTGCAGCATCTAAAATTTAACATATGCGAGTTGAAATCCCACATAAAGTGTGATATCAAGATTAAAACATATCTTGAGTACCTAGAACAGTAGATGCAAATAAAAAAGAGATAAAAACAATGTCCCATAATTAGATACACGAAAACAAAGTTCACAGAAAAATCTATATCAGCAACGATATATGTGAAAAATATCTAGCCAATGTAGGTGATTGCAAATTGAATAGCAAACAGTATCTAAAAGACAAGAAAATTTCAGGCTACTTTAATAATAGCATGATATCCGGAATAATAATCCCTGTCTATGTTGCTCAGGTCAAATTCCAAATCATGTTCTGGACATCATGTTTTAACAATGACACCTACATGAAGAAGTTTCTCCAGAAGAATTCAAACAAAGTGAGTTTGGTGAGAAACAATTAAAGAGCTTGGATAAATAGCATAGAAGAATAAAAAATTAAAATTAAACATAGCAGATCACAATTGTCCAGGGGAAAATAATAGTAAAAAATCATTAGACACATAATGTAAGAATTGTTTCAAGAGCAGATGGCTTAGTTTGTGATTAATATTTAAACAACAAAATGTTAAAAGATGCTACAACTTTGTAAATTTTGCACTGAATGACACATAAATCCTTTCCAAATTTACAACAGTTAACTGTTGATTTTCAAACATCACAGAAACTAATAGATTACAGATTACCAGAGTTGAAAGGGACCTTGTAGGTCATCTAATCCAACCCGTCACCCAAGCAAGAGACCCTACACCCGGGATGGCAAGCCTGTGGCACACATGCCACAGGTGACACGGGGAGCCATTTGTCAGGGCAAGCGAGGCTTGCCCTGTCATCTCGCCAGCGCACATGTGCACCCTGGCAAGCTGAGTTCAGCCTTTTTAAAAGCCATTTTTCGCCCTCCCCAGGCTCCAGAGGCTTTATAGGAGTCTGGGGAAGACAAAAATAGCCTCCCCTGGCATCCCCGGAGGCTTCAGGAGCTTCCCTGAATTCTCCGGAGCACAAAAAAACGGCCCTATGGGCAAACTGGAAGTTTGGGAACAGACTTCCGGTTTGCTCATAGGGCCGGTTTAAGCCCTCCGGAGCCTTCAGGAAGCCTCCTGAAGGTTCCCAGGCTCTGGAGGGCTAAAAACGACCCTACAAACAAACTGGAAGTGACTCCAGTTTGGTCGTAGGGTTGTTTTTTCCCCCCTACGCTCCCCCCCCTTATGGCACGCAAGCCAAAAAAGGTTCACCATCGCTGCCCTATACCATTTCTGACAAATGGCAGTCCAGTCTCTTCTTGAAAGCCTCCAGTGATGAAGCTCAGATGTAGGCTGAAACCAAAAGAGGTTTTAGAAGTACAGAAAGTTCCCAGGCTATGAACCTCTGGCTTACGAATACCCTCAAATATGAATGGGCAGCCTGCAGTACTTAAAATAGTGGACAGTTGACTGGCTGTGAGATTTGACTCAAAAATAGAAAGGGTGCATGCTGGCAAGGACAGTCCCAGTACTACAGGTGGGGAAGCCAGGCAGGGTCTCTTTCTTACACACACATACGGCATCTCTTTCCGGCACACAGTTGTAGGTACTGCAGGCAAGGAGACCCTGGCAGCATCTCTTGTTATTGTGCATGACTGGCAAGGAGAGTCTCGATGCTGCAGGTTAAGGAGACTCTGGCTGAACACTACATATTTCTCCAATGAAGTATTTTGAAGGAGAATGGGACAACTTGCCACAACCAATTTGCCACAGGAGAGCTTGCCATGGCCAATTTGCCACAGGGCAACTCACTGCGGGACAATTTACCAATTCAATTTAATTATTTAAAATTATTAAAAAAATAATTTTAATTTTTGTCATTCACATTTCATTTTGTCCCTCATTTGGCATCCATTCTTTAATGATTGTATTCCACGATTTCCTGGATATTAGTGTAACTCTTGCCCCGTGGTGAATTGGCCATAGCAAGTTGTCAATGGCAAGTAGACCATTGCGAGTTCCTCACAGCAAGTTGTCATAGACCCCTCTTGCATATCTCCTCATTTGCAGACACCTGCAATCCCCACCTCACTCGGGGTCTGTGCACTCTCACCTGTTTTCAGCAGTTCATAATAAGACAAACATTTCACAAAGTAACAGTTGAGGTACAAATTCATCCCAAGGACAGACTTAGAAAGGAAACTTGTTCTTAACCTGGGGACTAGTTGAATAACTAGTAAATTTAGGAAAGACAACAAAAATAAGAGATTGAAAACAAGTCTTGGTTAATATTTAAAAAGCTTTTTACTTACTTGGCTTTGGCACACACCCGTTGCTTTTTCTACTCAGCTGAGTAGTAGCTTTGTTTCTTGATGGCTGTATATTCACATCAAGTAGTCCAAATTGCCTGCCCTTATTGAATTCCTTGTGTCTATTCTCTTTTTGAATTATAGACTTTCGGTGAACAATTTTTGTCTTGAGTGCATCGACGCTCAGATCTTTTTTGTACCGAGTGGAAAAATTAGTAGTCATCTTTATCTAGATATAAAATAAAGGCAAGAAGCATTTTACATTACAGATCTTTGCTGAGCCATCTGAAAATTTTACTAACAAGCAACTTGTTTCTATATATGTTGGTAAATCTATGCAGGTTAAAAAAAAGCAGAATGTACCACTGTTATACCCCAAGCAATGTAACTTTTTTTCCAGGGGGGATTTGATTTAAAACACTAGTAAAAAGGCTTGATTTGAATCAACTCGATTTAAATCATAATTTTTAAAGAGCAACTGTCATCTCTGTCCCGTAGTGCCTCCTCCTCTGACCCGCTGTTGACCCACTGACCGTCCCATTCGCTTTAATGGGACAGCTGGTGATGTGGCAGTGACACAACAAGGTGAGGGACGTGGCAAGCAGCAGGTGCGTGGATGCCCACTAACAGGCACTGCCATGATGGATGTGAAATGACAGGTGCCCTTTAATATCTTATTTATAAGCTGCTTAGAAGTTTTCACTTTTATTTTTACTTGCCCTTCCTCCTCACACTTAGAACCTGGGGGTACAGTTGCATTTCTCTTCAAACAATCATACAGTTTGTAGTGTACATAAATTTGCAAAACAATGGGATAAATAAATATTCCTGAACTTTGTTTTATGATTTATCTCATGGTTACTGTGAAATTGTGTGAATGCATCAGTGCAGTGCATATTATCTCACCTTGCACAGCTTGGATTAATTGAACAAGTTTACAAATAATGTAAATATTGCAAAATATACAGCCCCATAATACATACATAACTAATCTCCATTTCACGCTGAATAAACTAAATTATTTATGGATCTTAAATAGAAAACTATCTTTAGATAGATTTTTACTCAAAAGCACTTTATTAAAATGAATTTAAATCAGAGAAATCCAATTTAAATTAAAACAACTATTTTTTTTAAAAAACGTTTTAAAAAAATCATCAATTTTTATCCACGCTGTTTTTTTCACAGAATAGTTACTACATCTTTGATAATTTTAGTTGCTATTTTCTATGTACCTCTAACAATCTTTCTGGAATAGGGCAACCAGAAAAGTACACATTACTCTAAATGCATTTATATCATACATGAATGCTTTATACAGGTAGTCTTTATATATGTCTTTGGAGTCTTTGGTGCTCTCTGAGCTTCATAATTTTACTGCAGATGTTTTATTACCAAACTATGTAATATTATTGGGAAAACCACCAATCTCAGAGAGCACCATGGATCCCATAGTTCAACCACAAGCTACAAATATTCTCTTCTATCAGTTCCACATAGGGCATCAAACACTTCAGAAAGCAAGCAAATGGGAGAAATTTGTATGTAGGCACACTTCCACCAGAGAACTATTTTTTCTGCATGAATGCCTATGACAGCAAGCCTCACCCACCAGTCTCAGATACAAACTTCCAATAAATTGCGCAGCAGGATGGAAAATAGTCCAAAAAAAATGGACAACGAATGATAACGGTTTATGATCATAGAAGTGCACCTCAGTCTTAATAAATATCAGCACACCATGGAAAACTTCAAGGAACATTTAGAAGAGACTATCCCCCCAGAGCACATTGAAAGACTGACAACCACAATCAAGACTACTTCGAGAGCCATGCCAGAAATGGGAAATTTAAACTGCAAACCAAACTACCCAAAGTAAATCTCAGAATTAAAGAGGCACAGGAGTCTGAATGAGTGGTCAACGTGTTCAGCTGTCCACTATCTACTGCAGAATACAATATTCTACAGAAAGGACTCAATTTCCACACAGATGATGCTAACCAACTTGAAGTGTTTAAGGCCCTAGAAGCTTTTAAAACCCAGGACTTCTCACAGAGACTCAAGACAGCATCAGACAAACTATCATATCACAGATCAGAAGGAAAGGGGAACAGAACCTATTCAAAGCAGTGGGAGGAGCAGCCCTCAAAAACCTAAAGAATCATTTGATTATCATGCTACCAGCAGCCAAACCATGGTTAGAACACAATTCATACAAAAAGCCAAAGAATTATGGAAAGACAAACTTACATCCCAGTGAACATCAATCTAATACAGAAACTAGACAATTGGATTGAACAAACTTTTAGTGATCTTACCAAGAAAGGTCAAATCACTAAAGTACAGTGGGAGATGAAAAGCAGTGAACCCATCCCCCATGTTTTTATGGATGGCCCCAAAACACACAAGCTAAATATACATCTCTGACCAATTGTATCATTATCAATGCACTGATGATGTTACCTAAGTTTGATCATTAAACATCTGCAAGAGCACCAAACTCAGAGAACCCCAAAGTTCAACCCTGAATTAAAAATATTCTCTTCTATCACTATTAAGTCTGACTAGGGATGGCTGCCCTAAAGCATCTTCCAGAGCCTCCCTGGAACTGAGGTGAGCATTTTATTCAAGGCTTTCTGCATTAAAAAAGACTTAGTATTTTCAAAGATTGTGCCTATTGTTACATTTAAAAAAATAAACACTCAAGATCTAGCAATTTACAGTAATAGAACTGAATTTAAGTAGTCTGATTTTTAATATTTTGTCCTTTTGCAAAGTAAAATGAAAAAGGCATGACCCAAACATCAGAAGAGTGCAATTGCTGCACTGGAACTACAGCTTATCTAGCCGAGCATCTTGCCTCTCAGAGCAGAACAATAATAGACCCCACCAAAAGTGATCTACAGCAATTTATGTTCAGTGACAAACTGTCTTCAATCCTGGAGTTTCCCAATCGCCTTTAGACTACCAGACCAAATGTCTGCTTCGAAATAATATAGAATAACAGAGTTGGAAGGGACCTTGGAGGTCTTCTAGTTCAACCTCCTACACCCTACATCACTTCAAACAAATGGTTATCCAACACCTTCTTAAAAACTTCCAGTGTTGGAGCATTCACAACTTCTGAAGGCAAGTTGTTCCACTGATTATTTGTTTTGTCAGGAAATTTCTCCTTAGTTCTAGGTTGCTTCTCTCCTTGATTAGTTTCCACCCATTGCTTCTTGTCCTACCCTCGGGTGCTTTGGAGAATAGCTTGACTCCCTCTTCTTTGTGGCAGCCCCTGAGATATTGGAACACTGCTAAATACATACAGGTAGATCCAGAAGACTTGGTCTTCCTCCGTCCCGACTCCAAAGCCCATCTCCACGTCCCACCAGTGCCCCGCAACCCCCTAACTCCAACCCACATCCATTTCTGAATCGTCCCTGAGGGACATCGTTATACCTCCGGCCACACGCAACCTCCGCCCTCCGGTAGATCCACGCGCGAGCTCGAATGGCTGATCGACCGAACAAGAGGGGCCGTACTCCGGTTCAAATTTTTGTTACCGTTTCCGATTGGCCGTTGAGACACAACACTACTGCGTTTTCATTGGCTACATTCTTATTCTCTGACGTCATTCCGCCTCAACCCCCCCCCCCTCGGAGAGATGTGATTGGAAGAGGATGCGAGGCTTTTATTGGTGCCCTAATTTAAAAAGTCCAGCCCCCTCAAAGCCCGGATTGGTTCGAAGATTTCATATCTCGACGGTTGCTGCTTCTCCGGTTATGTTATTTCTGTTTTTCCTTGGGAGCAGTTGGGCGTAAAGGAAGTGAAGGCGGGAAACGTTACGATACTTGTGTTCAGATGGGACAGTAACATTCCTAAACCACACAAGGCAGAGAGGAGGGAGTGATAAGCATTGTGGAAAAGTTGCAGCCCATCAATTTTCCCCCTTCCTTAACTGCGGAATACTATTTCAGCCCTTTTTTTTCCATTTCTCTTAAGCAGGGAAGAACTCTGCTCTTGAGAATTAGCATTTGGGATCGTTCTGATTGCTGGAAAAACACTGTTCAGCCCCTTGGTTCCAATTCTGCTCAATTACTATTAGGTAATCGGATAAGGGGCTCTAGGATTCCTTGTCATAAGAATGTCTATGGAGATTCTCAGTCATCCGGGTCATGGTTGTCCCAAAGGTGCTTTTTTCAAGAGACCAGCTGGACTTTCAGGTTGTTGTTTTTTGAAAAACTAGAAAGTCCAGTTGCCTCTTGAAAAAAGCACCTTTGAGTCGTCATAGGAATGACAGGTTTTTTTTCTTTCTGTTTTGATCGTGCTTATTTACTGCTTGCCCCTCGAAGCTACTGAATAGAATTCTTTATTGGCCAAGTGAGATTGGACACACAAGGAATTTGTCTTTGGTGCAAATATTCCCAGTGTACATAAAGAAAAATAGAATAGAATACATTCATCAAGAATCATAAGATACAACACTTAGTGAGTCATAGGTTATTAAAAAGCAATCAAGTTATACTAGGAAACAAATGAAGCAATATAAATTTTAAAGATACAAGCAACATGGATATAGTCATAAGTGGAAAGAGATAGGTATTAGGAAGGATGAGAATAATAATAGTAATACAGTCCTGGTAAATAGTTTGACAGTGTTGTGGGGATTAGTTGTTTAGCAGAGTGATGGCATTTCGTAAACTTCACAAAATAATTACCCTACCTCCGAATTGTTTCCTCAAAACAGATTTTAATAATGATTTCAATAGACTGCAGCAAAAATTCTTTAAGCCTTTCTTGCCCCGCTTTCCACTTGGCTGCTGTTGCATGCTAAGGAACTCGCAAGCCAACCCGGAAGTGATCGGTGTGAATCCCCTCTTCCTGTTTCATAAATTTATGCTCGGAAACCCCCGGGGCATGTCTGGCGTGCCGGGACCGGAACAGGAAGCCGTTGCTGCTTCCTTCTCCCGCGTGGGAAACTCGTGTTAACTTTCCGGCTCCGCGGTGTACTGCGAGTTCGGGATTTTTACGCGGCAAGGTTTTTTATTTTATTTTGTTTTTTCTTACTGAAGGCGTAGCGAGTGGGTAAGTAGACTTTGATGAGCAGATATCACTTTTTGGATATCCAAAGCTGGGGAAGGGAAGGAGGGGGGGGTGCAATTCTCTCTGTATTAACTCTGAAGTTAAGGGAGCCCATTCCCAAAGAAGTGTATTAAGTATTGCGTGTTAAAAGTGTGTTAAGTATTGCAAGGACAGCTCCCCCCCCCCATGCTATCAACATCATCTTTATTTGTCAGTGCACAACATATGTAAATGAGTTTGGTTTATCATTCTGCTAAACAAGTAATTCCCACAACACTATCAAACTCTCTAAAAAGGCAGTATTACCATCATTACTCTCATCTTCCCTATAACCTAGCCCCTCATCTTCTTATGACTATAACTTTGTTGCTTATCACCAGTGGTGGGTTACGGATCCCGTTCCAACCGGTACAGTTGGAACGGGCCAGGTGTCCACATGGATGCGCGCAGTGCGCGCATGTGTCTTACTGCTTCTACGAGCCTCCGCAACGCCCCAGCTGCTCAGCGGAGCGTTGCACAGGCGCTGTATGTGCCATGCACATAAGTGCCGAAAACTTAAAAAAATGGTAAGGAGCTTGGGCGGGCGAGTGGGCCCTCCGGAGCACCATACCGGAACAGTATCCAGTGCTCTGGGCAGGCTCCCGTACGCCTGTACCGGGGCATACCGCCTGCAACCCACCACTGCTTATCACTATTGTTATATGTACATTGAGAGCTTATGCACCAAAAACAATTTCCGGTGTCTAACCACACTTGGCCAATAAAGAATTCTAATTCTAATGTCTAAAACTGTGCTTCAAAATCTCAAGTAAGACTTGGTGCATGTATTTTCTTCCTCCGCTTTAACTTAACTTTACCAATATAAAAATCTCTTAAATTGTGAACTGTAGGTAAAAAATGGAGCTTTTTCACAAGGTTCTGGTGCATCGTTACAAACTTGTCAGCTGCATTGGTAGAAACCTGATATCTTCTCGTATCAGGTTTATTACAGTAATTTATTACTGTAATTATAAGCAGCAGCTATTTTCTGTTTATTTTTTAAAATGTGTTTGTATTCCTGAACTTAGAAAAGTTTGGTCTAAGTTTGGTCTTTTAGAGGCATGTCATAGTGTGTAAAAATAAGCTAAATGTGTTTCTCCCCTTGAGGTAGTCGAAGAGAAGAACATGGTGCGCAAACTGAAATTTCATGAGGAGAAGCTTCTCAAGAAGCTAGACCTGGTGAACTGGGAAGCTGCATCAGGCAATCTAGCTGAGCTCCGTGTGCTTCGTCGTTTCCGTATTCAACGGAGGGAAGATTACACTCGCTACAATCAGCTTAGTCGGGCTGTTCGGGAACTAGCACGCCGGATCAGAGACCTGGGTGATGTACCAGAATCAGCAGGTTTCCGGGCTAGGAGTACTGCTGCTCTTCTGGACAAACTTTATGCCATGGGTGTGGTACCCTCTAAGAGCTCTCTTGAACAGTGTGATCGAGTCTCAGCCTCTTCCTTTTGCCGTCGCCGTTTGCCTTGTCTGCTCATAAAGCTCCATATGGCGCAAAATCTGAAATCTGCTGTGACCTTTGTGGAGCAGGGACATATCCGCGTGGGACCAGAAGTTGTAACAGACCCTGCATTTTTGGTAACCAGGGCCATGGAGGACTTTATTACCTGGACTGATTCCTCTCGCATCCGACAACATGTACTCAACTACAATCAGGAACGGGATGATTTTGACTTCATTTGTTAAGAACAACTTTTCTTTGGTTAACCATTTGCATGATTACACCTTAAATATTTAACTCAGTTAGCTTCAGGAGGTGTCCTACTAGAACATTTCTGTCTTTTATTTGTTTTGCTTGTTTAATTCTGCAAACAGTATATAGTATAGACTATAAACCAAACCACACCCTTTTGTGATCAGGTGCAATTTCTATAACTGCATGTTTAGGGTTTCTATCAGAAAAAAGTGGAGGACAACAATTTCATAAGGGCATCTTGTAAAACATCCTGTGTGTTCCTTTTTATTGATTTCATTTTGGATCACAGTGAAGATTAATAATTGGATTGCATCTGACATCTTCCCAGAAGATGGTATCAAGTCTTGTTCCATCAAGAATGCTTTAATTAAAACAGACTTTATTATTCCCTTTTGATCAAGATTTGGATGGCTGCCTACAACAAATCTATGCAGTCATTATTTTGAGATTTATTTTTTTCTTGGCATCTCAACTTTATATTCTGTTTGTTTCTATAGTAACATGTTCTCTATTAGTGTACAAGCTGTTATGTCAATGTTAAATTGTTGGCTAGAACGTAAGGCTTTGAACTGGTTATTGACCTGTATGTCTTTATTTTATTCACAGCATCTACAATAATGGAAAGAAGTTTACTCTGATTATGGTTATAATATTGTGTAATACCTCAAAACATTAATTTTGAGTTCAGTTTTGGAGCATAAAGCTATTTAAAATCTTTGTTTCTCTATAAAATCTCTAAAATGTACTCCCAGTTTTCTGCAGTTTAAAACAAATATGTTTCCCCAAATCCTATTAATAAATTGCAGATTGGAACCAATGGTCTATGATGCTTTAAGGCTCAGGATTTACATGAATCTATTATTATTGCTATCAAAGCTAATTGATAAAATTTACAGAGATTGATCCTTTGGTTGTTAAATGATTGATTAAAAAGTTGAATTCTGGCATATAGTAGTAAAGTAGTAGTAGAAAGCAGTAGTAAGCAGAAAAATATATGCATCTCTAACTTGTATTTTGGAATGATACAGCAAAAGCTGATTGCTCAAATTTTGGCAGAGAGGTGGCAGATGAACATTTATAGATGGCCTGGCTGTGTTTGTTCACATATATATTGCAATCCTGTTTCTTTTCATTGTTATATGCAGTTCTCCTATCTGCTCTAAAAAAACCAAGGAAGTTTTAAGATATTTCCTAACTACACATTACCTGTAGTTACTGAGATGCAGTTGACAATGAGAACTTTTGTCCTAGAGCAGCTGACCCCAACCTTTCTGGCTTGGTGGCTCGATGGTGGAGGAAGGCGGGGGAAGAGAGAGAGAGAAGCAAGCACGTGCAGTTCTTTGCACTTGCACAAATGGAGCTTAGCATACAAGTGTCCAGTGTTGCACAAGTGGAACTTCATATGCAAGTGCCTGCCACTTGGACAGGTGGAGATGAATGTGTACTCGCACACTGCTTGTGTGATCCAATTCCAAACAAGCCATGACCAGTTCCGAATGGGCCATGGAGCGGGGGAGAGTATGGTTCTGTGTGAGTGGCCGCCACTCAGACAAGTGGAGTTTTGTGCATGAGCGCAAGTGCCTGCAACTCTCACAAATGGAGCTGAACGCATGCGCACGCACTCACCCTCCATTCATGGGGCCCAGTTCCTAATGGGCCGCAGCCTGGCCAGCGGGTTGGCAACCCATATCCTAAAGAATACAATATGTAATCTATTCCTAGAGGAAAACAAATCATTTGCAGAATGCATTGACAAAGGCATTTTTTTCCTTAAAGGTAATTGAATTGAATTGAAGAGTATATTAAGGGTGTTTTACACAATATCTTAAGCCATTGTTTATTGAAAAATTAGAACTCTTTGGATTCAAACTTAAGATTCATTGCTTAGAGGAGGGGTCCCCAAACTCTTCAGCTCATCAACACCTTTATGAACTTTGAGCTTCTTCATCAACCCTCAAACATGAAAATATGAAAAATATATTAAAATGATACTAAAATTATGAAAATATGAAAATACTAAATGCTACTTTAATAACTCTGTGGGTCAGTATTGATCACATTTATCAAATTTAGGTACCGCCCAGCCTTGCTGCCTAGGTGGCTCTGGACAAATTCTAGGTAAATATAATAAAATAATATAAAAAGGTACAATTAAAATACACATAAAACAGGATAAAGAACAATAAAAAAACAAAAGTTAAAAGATAAGTTAAAAGGTGGAGGAAGCACTCTCAAGGCATCAACCAAGCTCAAGGCCGCATGGTGTTCCTGGATGCCCACACACAAGGAAGACCAAGAAAACTGGGCCAATCTCATCTCCAGGGGGATGACATTTCATAAGGTGGAAGTAACAGCAAAGGAAGTTATTTTCCTAGACCACATTAATCTAAGTTATCTGTGTGTATCTGCCCAACTTGAACAATGAGACTTTGGACAGCTCACAAGAAATAACCAAATTAAAATAGTCATCAAGAATCAATAGTAACACTATGTGACCTGGCTCAAATTCATATTCTCTCCTGATGGGAACTACCTCATGGGTACTCATCTTGACCCCAATGTTTGGGGAAATAATGTTTTTAAGGCCTTTTTGGAAAGTGTTATTTAAGAAGATAAAGAAGAAGGTAAAGTCTACTAAAGATAATCATAAATAACAGTAAGTCAATAGAAAGTTAGCAAGTACCGTATTTATCGGCGTATAACACGCACCGGCGTATAACACGCATCCCCCATTTTAACACAAAAATTTGAGTAAAAATTTTTTTCATTAAAAATAAATGACTTGGAAGCTCGGAACTTAATGTTGGATTAAAATTTATAACATTAGAACATGAATTATAACATTAACTCCTCTTAAAAGGCAAATATGAAATGAAAAAACACCTCTTTGAGCAAAAAGTTATTTCCATTTTCTTCCTTATATAATATTTTCTGTTTCAACATAAAGTGCCTTCCTTCCTTCCCTCCCTCCCATCCCTTTCTTTATGTTTTCTTCATGCTTTCTTTTCTTTTTCCTCTGCTCTTTTTAAATCCCCCCCCTTCTTCTCCTCCTCTACATTTAGGTTGGATTAGTTTGTACAACGGTCATCAAACTTCTGAAGTAAAAATAAATAAATAAATCATATTTAAGAAGAAGAAGAAAAAGGAAGACGTTTTTAGTTAAGTCAAACGTTTTAATAAAAGTTTCATCTTTTAAGATTTGTCCAACACATCCAATTGTAACCTTAACAGTAAAGAATATCACCCCAGCTGCTAAAGGTTCAACCAGTCTGAGAACCATTGAAAAGACAACAGTGCAAAATCCAAAAGACACAACTTCCTCACCGCCATTGCTTTGGTACCAAATCTTTGAGGAAGGGGCTCCAGAAAGAAGGAGGAGGAGGAGGGAACCAAAGAGAGCTTTTACCGAGTCTGCGCCCCACAGCCAGGACCGTCCTTGCGCCCCTCAAGCCGCGTTTCTTCCCCGCAAAGCCCTTCGGGCAACCCGAGAGTTCCGCTTGACGCCAGAAGGGCTTTGCAGGAAGAAACGCCGCGTTTCTTCCTGCAAAGCCCTTCTGGCGTCAAGCGGAACTCTCGGGTTGCCCGAAGGGCTTTGCGGGGAAGAAACGCGGCTGGAGGCGCCAGGACGGTCCTGGCTGTGGGGCGCAGACTCGGTAAAAGCTCTCTTTGGTTCCCTCCTCCTCCCCCTCCTTCCACAGTCTGTGTGACGCTGCCGCCAGGCTGAGAGCTGCCGCTGAAACAAGTTTGGGGAGGTCCTTTGCAGCCAGCCAGTTGTAGCTGCCTGCAAAGGACTTCCCCACGTTTGCTTTGAAAGAAACCTCTGCGCGGGAGTTAGAAACCTCTGCGCGGGGGTTTCTTGCCATGTGCGCGGCCGCGCGGCCGCGCACCTTAGAGGGAACAGTGGACCCGGCGTATAACACGCAGTATCGGCGTATAACACGCAGGCAGGGTTTAAGCTTGCAATTTTAGTTTTAAAACTGCGTGTTATACGCCGATAAATACGGTAATTTATTTGGATTATTGTATGAAGAAATGTTAAGACTGCAAACAAACTAATGAAATCTTGACAGCTATTTTTTACTATAGTTGTTGGGCCTGAATTGGTTGCTTAGATTTGTTTGAATGACTGAGGTGTCTTTCAATGAATGAATGCATGCTTTATTTTTTAAAAAGGGAGACTGAGATACTGAGGAATTGTGGCAAATATTGATACCAATAGATGAGATTCTTGAAGTTACTACGGTAACAAATTGAAAAAAAAAGTAGTAGTAGTAGCAGTTAGACTTATATACCGCTTCATAGGGCTTTCAGCCCTCTCTAAGCAGTTTACAGAGTCAGCATATTGCCCCCAACAACAATCTGGGTCCTCATTTTACCCAACTCGGAAGGATGGAAGGCTGAGTCAACCCTGAGCCGGTGAGATTTGAACAGCCGAATTGCAGAACTGCAGTCAGCTGAAGTAGCCTGCAGTGCTGCATTTAACCACTGCGCCACCTTGGCTCCTAAGTCAGGTAATTTCCACTGAAAAATATACAAAGTGAAATATATAGTTAGTGCCCTACTAAATATGTTGTATATCCTGGTAAAAGTGGCCAATTTAAAGCCACCTTAATTTTAAAACATTCAGCTATGGGTAAAAAGTACTGAATCTATGCATTTGTTGAGTGAAATGAATGTCAAAAGAAGCTAGAAAGGTTATTTATATGAGTACAAGTATTTTGTTACATTGGTCTAAAAGTTAGATATGTCAAAAGAAACAAAGTTGAATACAATGGCAATGTGTTCCTTAAGAATGTGTAGGGTAAAACAAGAAGTAGCAAGTAATGAATGAATATAAGCTGAAGGTAAATGCTGTGACAGTCCTGCAGTTGTCATGTTGTCTTTTTTGTATATCTCTGTGGACATGCAAAAACAAAAACGGTATTAGGCTGGTAAAATCTTAAATCACAGGAACTTTGGGAAAAAGAAGGGGAAGAGAACATAAGGGAGATATATTGGCTGACACCTGAGAGACTCATGGCAGCTCTGGCTGTTAAAGATGAATGGCTGGTTTCAGTAACTGGTAGAACTGGTTAATCTAAAATGGACATGGCAGTATTATACTGCTTAAGCTTTGTTTTGTTCCTGGGACAGTAAAACTCCTCTAAAGTGGAGAAGGACATCATTTGGGAAATGTTGTGGATGACAAACAAGAAGGTATAGCAGCACCTTGTCTACCTTTTGTAGGCGATTTCACAGAGATTAGTGATTGAAGGGGAGGCTTTACCAACCAGAAGAAAGCCAACTGGCAACTTGACTAACAGAGGGAAAATTGGCTCCTTCTTAATTCTGGATAGTGGTGGCATTAGTACTGTACCAGTATTTACAAACACAGAGGGGTATATTTATTTTATTACCATATTAACAGAATAACAGAGTTGGAAGGGAGCTAGGAGGCCTTCTAGTCCAAGCCCTACTCAAGCAGGAGACCCTATATCATTCCTGACAAATAGCTGTTCAATTTCTTTTTAAAACCTCCAGTGATGAAGCATTCACAACTTTCAGAAACAAACCATTCCACTGCTTACTTTTATTATTATTAATAATAAATTATATATACATTTAATAAATGTGTAGTATTATTTATATACTGCCCAACTGGCAATGAGAGGTACATATTTACTAAGCTAATGCAAATATAGGCATGGTTAGAGAATCTTTGGATTACACTACTGTATTCAGGCAACACTCCAGTGACGATGCCTTTTTAGATCTCAGGCCAAAGCCTCATTCCATTTGCTGGTTCTTACAAGTAAAAGGGGTTAAAGAAGTTAAGAGAGTCTAGGCTTGGATGATATAGCTATAATTAACTTTGCAGAGGAATGTTACCTGTTTGCTTAATAAAGTGGGGAGGAGTTTAAAGTAGTATTGTGTAATATTTTATGGTTTTCTATCAAAACTATGCTCAGAGATAACTCTGGTTGCAAGTACAAATTTGGTTATACATATAAAGTGAAAGACAATCAAACTGCAAAACTAATATACAAAAGAACAGTACATAGATTAAAAGGAAGACATATTGAGAAAGTTCTGGTTGGATGGAGTTAAGAGTTAAAAAAACAGTGAAAAGCTTAGAGAACAAAAATTGAGGTGTGAAGTTTTATATGAACATTGAATAACAGAGTTGGAAGGGACCTTGCGGGGTCTTCTAGTCCAACCCCCTGCTTAGGCAGGAAACCCTACACCACTTCAAATGGTTATCTAATATCTTCTTAAAAACTTCCAGTGTTGGAACATCCACAACTTCTGAGGCAAGTTGTTCCACTGATTAATTGTTCTGTCAGAAAATTTCTCCTTAGTTCTAGGTTGCTTCTCTCCTTGATTAGTTTCCACCCATTGCTTCTTGTTCTATCCTCAGGTGCTTTAGAGAATAGCTTGACTCGCTCGTCTTTGTGGCAACTCCTGAGATATTGGAACACTGCTATCATGTCTCCCCTTATCCTTCTTTTCATTAAACTAGACATACCCAGTTCCTGCAACCGTTCATCATGTTTTAGCCTCCAGTCCCCTAATCATCTTCGTTGCTCTTCTCTGGACTCTTTCTAGAGTCTCCACATCTTTTCTACATCGTGGTGACCAAAATTGGATGCAGTATTCCAAGTGTGGCCTTACCAAGGCATTATAAAGTGGTATTAACACTTCACTTGATCTTGATTCTATCCCTGTGTTTATGCAGCCTAGAGGTGTGTTGGCTTTTTTGGCAGCTGCAGCACACTGCTGGCTCATATTTAAATGATTGTCCATTAGGAATCCACGATCCCTCTCACAGTCACCACTATTAAGCAAGGTACCACATATACTGTACCTATGCATTTTCTTTTTCTTGCCTAACATGATGGAAGCAAGGATAGAAATAGGATAGATATCTTCAAAGAAAAATCATGTTTTTCAGCAATGTGGTAATAGACCTTGTACTAAGCAGGGAGATAGATTTATCAGTGTCCCCCAACCTTTTTGTCACCAGGAATTGGTTTTGTGGAAGATAATTTTTCAATGGATGGGAGGGGGTAATGGTTCAGTTTCACTCACCTTCCCCCACCGCTCACCTCCAGTTGTGTGGCCCAGTTCCTAACAAGCCATAGACCAGTCCCGGTCCATGGCCCAGGGGTAGGGGAACCATGGATTAAATGACTTTTTTATTTTGATTCATTCCAACTCTATAATTTTATACATTTTAAGAAATTTATTAAAAAATTATACATAAAACTGTATATTTATTATTGGTGCTTAATTGAAGTTGTTTTCAATAGATTAAAAAAATAGATTAAATGACTTTTGTGATAGTTTCCAATTCTATAAGGCTATGAATTGTAGCAAATTTATTTTAAAATTATCTGGAGATAAAACTATATATTTGTTATTGGTGCTTACATAAAGTTGTTTTCTCTGTAGGAACAGCTTAGGTGAGACAAGCTTGTCCTATAATAGTTCATGAGCGTTGTCATTTAATGTGTTGTCATTTTTCAACTTCAACCAGAGAACTAGTGAAGACTACTGTTCCTTATTCAGTGAACAGATAAGCCCCAAAACTATGGGTACAAGGCCTGTGAGGTAATTCAAGTCCAATAACTGTGCTTGCTTGACCTTCACACGACAGAGGAACCAGTGGTGGTTACCAATTTTTTTACTAATGGTTCGGGCATGCTCCCACGTGCGCTCGATGCTTCTGCACATGTGCAGAAGCATCCGGGTGGGTGGATGGAGTCTCCCACCACTGCTACTACCGGTTTGGCCGATCTGGGCTCAACCAGGAGCAACCCACTTATGAGAGGAACCCTAACTGAAATTATCTTATTCAAATTTATTATGTTCCAGAAAAATGCATTTAGCAAGAACCTTTGAAGAATTAAATGGTACAATGGAAGAAGTTGTTGTTTAAAACATCTATCTCAACTTTCTGCAAAACCCTTTCAATATGGATTTCTAGAGGTTAGGCATTGTGGCAAAGAAGGCATTCTTCTTGGGCCCCAATAGATGGTACTGTTGAATTGAGGGGAACCAAAGAATGCCAACTTTGCCAGCTTTTATTGGATGGGCAGACACCATGGAAGATGGGTGATTCCTCAAATTCCTTGGCCCCATTTTGTCTATATAAATGTTTAGATAGATATAGAGGTAGTGTATGTATGTATGTATATGTATGTATGTATGTAAGTATGTATGTATGTATGTATGTATGTAGGTAGGTAGGTAGGTAGGTAGAAGATCAATTAGCTGCATACAGGCCAAAACCTTTACATTTCTTCAGAAAAGTCTGATTCAAATGACTGAAAGGTAGCTTCCAGTTGGAGTACTGTAAAAGCAGACTGACTTCACAACTACAGAATGTAAATATCAATGTTTCACCTTTTTTTTAAAGGATACATGTAGATCAGAAGTGGTATTCTACTGGTTTGCCCTGGTTTGGGCGAACTGGTAGTGGCGGCAGCAGGAGGCTCCGCCCATCCACCTTCACGGACGCTCTGTGCATGTGCATAAGTGCCACGCGTGCTCCAGGTTCTGAAACAGTAGTGAAGGCAAGAGGATTTCATGCCTGATGTAGAGTGAACTGATTAGAAGGAATGTGCATACAGTAATTGAAAGAAGGTTTGATTAGGAACATGAAATTCCACGTTAAACTATAATCTGGTTTCTGGGTTCATATAAAGTCTGAAAGCAGGAAATCCAATTAAAAAGCTTTACAAACTATGTATTAACCATGATATGTCAATCTAGCCACTATATCTTCTGTCTTCTCCAATGCTATTTCTTTAGTTTTCTAAATTGTTCAGTGAGAGGCTTTTCTCAGCTCTTCATATCCCAAATCTGCCACCTTGAAAAATTGGGACAGCATCTGCAGCCAATCATTTTTCTCATTAAAACAAACACCATAGTGATAAAGGAGTATTGTTCAGCAGTTAAAAACCTTGAGCAGTGCCGTGATTACATCTCCTGGCCACACAGAAACAACGGTTCCACCACAAAACCGCGATGCCCTTATCCGCGCCGACATAAGTGCGGAGGCAAATCCGCGGCGTCCGAAGCGCTAATAAAAAAACGACCCTACCGCCGCGACAACAGCGCGGTGACAGAAGGGCGTTCTACATGCTTCGTTCTTTGCCTCCAAAGGTAGCCCTCCTCCTCCAGCTGACAGCGGCAGCGGGCACGGGGCAAAGCGGGCTGCCCAGCAGCAGCAGCCCGCGGGAAGGGTCCAGCACAGCCGCGGGGGGCATCAGGAAGCGGAGGAGGACGTGGCAGCGGCGGCGGCTGAGGCTCTCCCGGGCCGGCGAAGCGGGCTTGCCCGGCAGAGGCAGGCTGCCCTCTTCTTCCTCAACAACATCTCCTTGGACGGGCGGCCTGTGCCGCCGGCGCCTCCCCCGGAGGAAGAGCAGGGCGGGCGGCGGCGGCGGCGGCTGAGGCTCTCCCGGGGCCGGCGAAGCGGGCTTGCCCGGTGGCGGCGGCCGCCCATCCAAGGAGATGTTGTTGAGGAAGAAGAGGGCAGCCTGCCTCTGCCGGGCAAGCCCGCTTCGCCGGCCCCGGGAGAGCCTCAGCCGCTGCCGCTGCTGTGTCCTCCTCCGCCGCCAGCGTCGGCGGCCCTGCTCGGGCCCCCCGCGGGCTTCCTGCTGCCCTCCGCGGCTGAGCTGGACCCTTCCCGCGGGCTGCTGCTGCTGGGCAGCCCGCTTTGCCCCGTGCCTGCTGCCGCTGTCAGCTGGAGGAGGAGGGCTACCTTTGGAGGCAAAGAACGAAGCATGTAGAACGCCCTTCTGTCACCGCGCTGTTGTCCCCGCGGTGATGACGCACAATGATGACGTCGCGACTTTAGTGACGCGATTTAATCTCCGCTATTTTGCGTAGCGCGGTTTTGTCGTGCCACGGAAACAACAGTGATGTTTTCATTTATCTCTGGAAAGATAATTAAAGAGAGATAGGCCTACTGATTGGAGAAAAATATACAACATGCTATTTTTAATTTTTAATAATGGCATGTGAATCCCTGGCAATGCGAAGGAGGCTGGTAACATGCTGGATTTAAGCTTATGTTTAAAAAAAAGATGTTATCACTCTGCCATTAAAGTCAGTATTACACTTCTAAAAAAAATAAGCAACCCAGCTTTAATAGGCTACACCAACGTAGACTCCAGGGAAGGCTTGAAGAATCCTTCAGTTGTACATTTTAAAAATAAATCCACCTTTCCCTAAGTTTAATTGTATTGTTTTATTTTGGTGTTTGGATTTTTTTAGGGGAGGCGTATACATTAAGAAGGAACGCAGTGGCTCAGGGGCTAAGATGCTGAGTTTGTCAATCAGAAAAGGTCAGCAGTTTGAATCCCTAGTATCACGTAACGGAGTGAACTCCTGTTACTTGTCCCAACTTCTGCCAACCTAGCAGTTTGAAAGCATGCAAAAATGCAAGTAGAAAAATAGGAACCACCTTTGGTGGGAAGGTAATAGCATTCTGTGCGCCTTCGGCATTTAGTCATGCCAGCCACATGAGCAGGGAGACGTCTTCGGACAGCGCTGGCTCTTCGGCTTCGAAACAGTGATGAGCACCGCCCCCTAGAGTCGAGAACGACTAGCATATGTCGATGTATAAAGGTTCCCTTCGCATATATGTGCGAAGGGAACCTTTATACATTAAGAATACATTCAAGGGAGATGATTGCAAAAATTAATAAATAAAGAGGAGCCCCTGATTTAAAATAATAATAATAATAATAGTACAGTATTAGGTTGCCCCAAAATTAACATATTGAATGAAAAACAAACATAGCAGGTACCTGACTTTAAAAAGGTGTAAACCTGGATCTAATTCTGCATGTAATGTTAAACGAAGCCACACTGGTAACAACAAAGGTCGACACCTGGCTTTTAGGCGAAGATGCTACCAGCCTACTCTACCGCTGGCATTTTGCTATGTGTATTCGTGTCGTAAAAGAACATGGCTTTTGTGCTGCTGCCACTGGAGGTGGCGGTGGGGGAGCGGTGTATATACGACGGCTTCGACTTGGCGCACGGCCTGAAATTCACTCAGAAGTGGGCGGCTGGTCCGCCGGTTCCTGGCACGGCGGAGGAAGGCGAGCGGGCGGAGGAAGCCGCCGGGGTCAAAAAGGGGCTCCTCGCCTGGCCCGGCGCCAATCGAGGGCTCTCGGGCGGTTCCGGGCTCGGCATCGCGGCTCCGCCTCGGGCCTGGATTGGCGAGAGGCCTCGGCGGAGGCTCCTCCCCGCCGAGTTGGGGCCGAGCGAGGGAAGGGGCAAAGAGGAGACGTCGGCAAAAGGAACCGAGGCGGGAGACGGCGGAGGCCCCTGGAGCTCGCCGCTCGGTTCGCCTCCTCGTTAGGGTAAGGCACCCGCAGGCCCTTATAGAAACGGCCGGCGCCGTAGTCGCCTGGACCCAGCTGCTCCCCCCTTTCCCATTCCGATGGGCCCGGGGTCCCTTTTCCCCACGCCTGATGCCCGCGAGGGGCTTCCCGGCCATCATTCAAGGACACATTTCGGAAGAAGCAGCCTCGGGGACCTGCTCCCTCCCCTCCCCTCCTCTCTCCCCGGGTCTATTTGGGAGAATGGCCGTGCGGTTTTCCCAATATCTAAGCGGCTGGAGGGGGAAATGATGAGTTCGGGAGCAGGACCCTCTCCGGTGTGGGGAAATTTGGGGTGGGGACGCCTTCCCTTGTCTATCATGGAGAGTTAAGGATTTGAATTTCCCCCCGAAGATTGTGGAAGGGGAGAAGTGGAAGGGAAAGGAAGGAAAATAATGTTCTGGCTATAGATAAAATCGAGATCGGTTTTTGAGTTCCTGCTTCTGAAAGAGACCTTCTCTCTGGATGAGAGATGAAGGTCCTCCATGTTTAGATTTTGCTTTAACATGTTGGCTGCAATTGCTTTCACCGTTGGAAAAGGCGGCTCAACCTTCTGTGTTTTTCTTTTTTTAATCCCAAAGGGGTCTTTTTCTAACATTTTATCATGCAGGAGGAAATGGAGACGCTGCTCTTGCTTGCAAGATTTGGAAGTATCATTTGATATTGGGAAATACTGATGTGAGGGATCTGTGTCTGGGCTTTGGAATAACAATTCATTTCAACCATAATTAAGATTTCCCCAAACCTTAGAATCAAAATTTAGCTAGAGCAAACTGTTATCTGCTCCACTGCAGTAATTACAAGACATACCATTTACCTCATGCAGGGATGGAATCACAGCCAAATGAATGTGTAAAATCTAGCAAGATGATTGGCTAGCTGTACTATAAAGACTTCTTTCTGTGATTTTTGAATTTACAGTATTATTATTTTTCTGTGTCTGTGTTTCCAGAATGTGGAAGAAACTGGTGCATCTTTGCACCTTAGGGAACAGCTTCAGTGTGTAGGAGAGATGCACTTATCTAGGCACTCTCTTAAGCCTACAGGTAAAATCAAATACAAGATGTGTCATCAATTTCATTCCAAATGGAAGGCTTAATAATTGATTTTTTAAAATCTCAGTTCAACTTTCCTACTTTATTCTTCTCTTCTCCCTGCCCCCCCCCCCAATCTTTTAGCTGAGTTTATTTTAACTGTCAAAAAATCAGCTTTAAATCAGAATTGCAGTTGGATGTGGTGGTGGAGGAAAAATGGGAATTATAAATCAGTCTAAAAGTCTGGTGGTGGTATTTTGGGTACGCTAATATGTGCTCTTGTGAATAATAGTGGCAGCTGTTATTTTTGATTGGGTTTATACGCATAAATAATGCTGTGATGCTAGAACCAGTTTCTTGATT
This sequence comes from Thamnophis sirtalis, assembly GCF_051295495.1. Classification (NCBI taxonomy): domain Eukaryota; kingdom Metazoa; phylum Chordata; class Lepidosauria; order Squamata; family Natricidae; genus Thamnophis; species Thamnophis sirtalis. Next base: position 153,344,866 of record NW_028261381.1, on the reverse strand, counting down.
CTTCTGAATGAATGACTTTCTCATTTCCTGTGTGGTTGCAAGATTTATAAGATTGCTTTTAGGTCTTACTTATCCATTTGTTTACACAGGGAATGGATCACATGTGGCTCTAGGGTAGAATTCAAGTCTTGGTTTAATTCCAAAAGTCCTATGAAATAGAATTGGTCAGACTTCTGATAAGAACTGTTAGTCCCTTCACTGCAACCTGTAGTTTGAGAGAGAAAGGATATTAAAGAAAAAAAATATGAGAGAAAAAAAGAAAAGAGGGGTGTTTCTATTTTGGATTGTGGCTTCTATTTTGCTTGTTTCAATATTGCCCATAACATCATTCCCTGTAGAGTTTTTGTGTAATGCAGCCCTTGACAGAAAAAAGTAGCTTACTCCTGCTTTAAAGCTATATAAATGCAAACCTTCAGGAAAGCTTAGTGTGCAATGGAAAATTTATTTTCACATTTCTGCTTCTGTTGAGGAAACTTCATCCATTCATCCATTAAAATGCTCAGTTATTACTGCTGTTGCTTACTTTTAAATACAGTTTTTTCTCCTAGCAGTGATAGCTAGGACATTTTTCTTGTCTCTTCCTTTTCTGTCACACAAGCATTTCTATCACTGTTTTTTTATTGGGAAGCAATGATAAAAATCTGGTGAAATTGAGAAATAGTATCAATTAGATATTATGGTCAATGACAGTTTCAGCTGTTCTGAATCTGTATTGTAGCCTTCATTAGTGCCCTTCAGATATATTGGACTGCAGCTTCTGTAAGTGCAATTCAGTATGATGATAGACAATGGGAGTGAGGTATTTCATATTAAAATAGTCTTTGGGAATCCTATAGTAGTAAGGAGTAAACAATCTGCAACCATCACATTCTATATAAGCCACTCTGGTAACATCCAGTTTATTTCCATTTTGAGATAGGAAGGACAGAAAATATGTAACACAATGAAGATTTAACACTGTTAAAAATAAATTAGAGATCTTTTTTCTCATGCCCCAGTTCATTTGTAGGAAATTATCTCATCCACTGTGCCTTCAGCTTCCCCTCCCAATTTTTAAGAGAGGACCCTTGATATTAAAATGTTGCCAATTCTGCCATAAGGTTCAGAGTTAACCCTAGTAATGAAATGGTTACTATTATGTACTATCGTTAAGATATATCCCAAGGTGACACCAAAACAACTCAAAAATTCAAAAGCTCTTAATAAAACACCTTAAAAAACCCTAAATAGAATTTTTCTGGTTTTTCTTCATGTAAACAACAACAGTATAACATGCAATACGTGCAGTGCCATCATCCAGATTAAACTTCATTATTTCATTTTGCTGAATGTCTAAACTTTGTCTTGCATGTTTAGACATCTATAAACTATTTAGTTCCACCTAACTTTGGAATGATGATGTGTAGCGATTGGTGATGGTATGGTGCCTCTATGACGTGGGAACCATAGTTTATAGATAAGCAATGTTTTCTTTAAATGCAATATATTAATGCAATGGATATTAAAATGGTTCATGGGTTTTCCCTGCTTTTGTGAGTGTTTTGTTGCCTTCCTTTCCTCTGTCTCGCTGTTGTACAATGACAGTTACATAAAGAGGGTATTGTGAAATTGGATTGAACAAACTGTTGTAACATGCAGAGCAGCACTTCTCAATATACTAATATTGCATATTAATGAGCTTAAAAGAGTGCATAATGAATGAGATAGCATCACATTTAAAGTATTGAGCAAGATAGTGTCTCTGAAACCAATAGTGATGTGTTCAATGGCCTGGTTAAATATGTTCATATTTTTCTCTTTTTAAAGCAAAATCAGTAATGATCGTAACTTTGGTGATGCTTTCCAGATTTGAATTTACCAAATGTTTACAGATTCCCTTTTCAGCAACACTATTAGATTACCAGCCTGAGCCTTTTTATTAACAAATGGAAAGAACATTACTCTGGGTTATTAGATTAAAATATAGACACAAACAATCAAACTTCACTTTTTCTTACTTGGTCTTATTTTTCATCAAATCATTGTGTTCCTATGGGCAGAATAATCAGGAAGTATAATTATGGTTAGATTTAATCTGTGTTGGATCTTCTAAAAGACAACATATATAAGATTGCTTTCTTCTTTATCCCATCACATTCTTGTCCGCAGCGTGCCTTGATGCATACCTACTGAGCATAGATTACAAGCCTTTATCAAATGCAATTTGATTCCCTTGATAAGGAACTATAGAATTCCATCTTTCAAGCCTGGCCAGAATACATGGATTCCATTCAGACTGGGAAGGAAGAAAGAATTTGATTTCTTCATTACTTGCTGTTCCGTTGTGTAGCTAAAATATTGATTGGTTGAAAGTGTTAAGATCTCCTTATGTTTTCCCTCTTGTTTGTGTGCCAGAAGGTATTGTTTGCTAGTAATTTGGAAGGCTGAGAATTTCATGAATTTAGAGGCTTTAAATTTAAATCAGCCTTATTAATTTGCTATGTGTGAAATCACAATCAAATACATATATTCTTATTTTGAAGACAGAGGTACTCTGATGGCTTCTAAAGATAGGCACACAACCTCTTCCATTTAACCTTAAGGAGCTGAAGTGTTGCTGGTTTGAGAAAAATGAGTGGTTTCGAGTACTGCATATTGTTTAATATCAAATAACCCATCTTCTGTTTTTTAAAGAGTTGTGAGGCTTATAAGAATGAGTTTGTTGACTATTTTATTTTTTAAAAATGACATGGCTGACTATATGTGGGAATATGCTTTTATCTAAGAGCTGAGGGGGCACAGTGGTTAAATGCAGCACTGCAGGCTACTTCAGCTGACTGCAGTTCGGCTGTTCAAATCTCACCGGCTCAGGGTTGACTCAGCCTTCCATCCTTCCAAGGTGGGTAAAATGAGGACCCGGATTGTTGTTGGGGGCAATATGCTGACTCTGTAAACCGCTTAGAGAGGGCTGAAAGCCCTATGAAGCGGTATATAAGTCTAACTGCTATTGCTATTGCTATCTTGGCTGCTTGTTGCAGTCATCACTTCAAGAATAGTCATGTTTATAGCATATCATGTGAACTGCCAAGATCCATATGGGGTTGTGTTGAGGTTAAATAAATAAAAAATACTTAGTGTCAAGAATTCTGATGCTTATCTGAAAAGAAATGGAGAAATCTGGTCAGTGATCCCATTGGCAAATAATGATCATATTC